>NW_009703013.1:99856-111375 GCF_000703405.1 Apaloderma vittatum | reverse complement strand
TGTGGACCCGCCAAAAAGAAGTGTACCCTTGACCATGACTTTCTTTCGGAGGGTTGTTTCAGGTGGGGGAGAGAGCTCCGTACCCTCTCCGTGTGCACGTACGCGGCTCGTATCCGATTATTTGGTTGTTTGCACCCATGTGATAGTGTTATCCGAAGTAGTTTCAATGATCCAACTCCTGCCTCAAGAGATTTTTGTTACTGCATTGGGTATGCGACACAAAATATGGGATGCTCAGTTTAAGCACTTCAAACTTTTTTCTTTTTTTCTTGAGAGGTGGTTTTTTTTCCTGGACTTTCTTGCTCAAAAGTGGAGAGGACGTTTGTATTACAAGTTTCTTCCCCAGTGAAGCTTATTTGCACTTGATGTGTCATTACTTCAGCTTGGGATAACTTTTTCTGTCCTTGTCTATTTTGCTATGGCAAACTGGACTGGCTTGGAACTAAGTTTGCTTCATTGTCCCGAGTGCTGAAAACGTCACCATATCTTTATTTCCGACTTGAATACTATTAAGTATGGCACATTTTCAAAACGTCCACTTCTTTTAAAGATGAACCAGAAAGCAAAAGGATGAAACTGTAAGAAAATTACAGAAGTGAAAAGTTAGGCATTCTTTAGGTCCTAACTTGCACTGAGCTATGGGGATATTTGAGTAGTACTGAGATTTTTGTTTGTTTGTTTTGCTTTTGCCACAGAAACCAAAGAAAACAGTATGGTGATATTTCATGGTTGCTTGGGAGCACCTTAAAGCCTGTTCATGCTCCCCCCCTTTCCACACAGTGATGGTAATAATAAAAGGTTGAAACATTGCTCCTGTGCTTAACTCCACTGAGCTGCTGATCAACAATTCAGTTAAAGTTTGGGTAGATTTAGGTTAAAATGTGAGTAAACTGGATTTCACTTGTTCCTGGTGGGAGCTTGGTGTTAGAAGGTATAAATAACTGTTCTGCTTTGGCATGCCTTTAATGTCATCTTAGTGCTTTCTCCGGGTGACTTCTGTTTACTTGATTACTGCTGCAAGTGCCTTTCTGGCTACCTGGAGAGGCAGGGGAGGAATCAGAGACTATTTGGACTGGAGTCAAAGGATGTTGTCCAGCATTTTTGCAAGGTATTTGGACAAAGAGTCAATTGGATGTGTGAATGCTGTTGGCTGGGGAGAAGGGTCTTTTTGGGAGTGACCTTAGGTTGTAGAGATGATTTTAAAACTGAGTTGTAGTGTTCTTGCTGTCATTTTTTTTTTTTTTTTGTACAAACAGAAATAACAGACAGGACATAACTTCTTTTATAAATAGATAGCAGCCTACTTGCTATAAAGAGAAACTTTTGGCCCTTGTGCTTTAGAGTGGAAGATGTCAAGAGTCCAAACAATGCATAGAAGTGCTATACAACAGTCCAGGACTAAAAAGACCTCAATACCATTTGTAAAACTAAGTGTGAAGGAATTTCCATCAGAAATTAATAGTAACCACTCCCCTTATTATAATAATAAGTACCATGGGTATGTGAGGCCCTGAAATAGCAGCTGCCATCTGTAACTGAGATGTGGGACGTTTTTTCTGTGACTAACCAACTGACTACTACCGTGCATGCAGGTTCCCACGTCGCGTATAGACATTTCCCTTCCGCCATCAAGCCTGCCCATTTTGCTTATCTTCTGAAGTCTTGTGAATGCATACACAAAACTCTCAAATTATTTTTATTTTAACTGCTAGATCATACACATAAATGGATGCCCAGAAAATTTCCACGAGTTAACATCTGGAGGGACATGGCGTGTTTTTGAGCAACTGGACCAGAACTTCTTAGCTGGACATGTGCTATTATAATTTTTTTTGGGAGGACATAGGTATTAGATGGGGCTACGAGTCCTGAGGAATTTGTTTAAAGTGTAAGCCTTTGGCTACATGGTAAATTCTCTTGTCATGGAAATGAATCTATGTAATATCAGCCTCATCATTATTTAAAGGTTTAGACTTTTAAACCAATATTAAGACTTTAATCTTCAGCCTAAGTGTTGGAAGAGGAGAGGTTTGCTTAATAAGTGAACTTTTGTCAGCTCACTGTCTGCTTGTTGTCTGCTTCATGTTGTTTTTGTAGCTACACAAACATAAGAAGACAAGAAGGACTTTTGTCCAATAAAGGAAGCTTTCCTTGTAGCTACAGGAGAGAAATGAGTCAGTTAGGATTTTGCTGTTTCCAAGTGAATTTAAAGAGTCTTACAAGAAAGTTAAGGTTGCATCAAAGAGAATCGACATAAGTAAAATTTTACAAGGGTACTGGATACTCTTAAGAGCTGTTCCTTGACATTTGAGAGCTGATAATGAAATGTAACCTTTCATCTTTGCAGACCAGTGATCCAAAACTATCTTTGGAGTAAGTCATATTTTAAAATATTAGCTTACATAGTTAAAAGACCAAAATAACCTGATAACATTCTTCTAGAGGACTCTTCAGTTGACAGACCCAGTACACTTCTTGTGGGCTTCTGCATTCTCCTCAGCTAGAGTTTCCATTTTCTAGTACAATAATACAGTGGTCCCCTTTCCTAGCAAGTAAATGGCTAAGGATATCACTGAGGCATCACTGACCCCTGTAGGTTCAGTCTTCTTAGAGTGAGAAGATTCATGTCGCTGTGCAGAAGGATGCTCTGGCCTGAGCACAGAGCTCACTGGTTTTGAGGACCTGTCTCCAGTCTGCTGGAGCTTTGATGCTTAGTAGAGAAAAGCTGGCAGGTAGTTGGATCTGGGATGCAAAGCTGCAGCTTGGTCTGTAAGGCCAGTCACCTGGGGAGCCTGGGGTCCTGGAAGTCCCTCCTGTGGGATGGGGACTGGCAGGAGCCAGGTCAGCTGCCTGGTGTGTGGAAACATTTCACATTTTGCCTCAGCTGGAGAAGGGCAGCTTCTCCTGCCCGTCGTTGGGCAGGGTGATGCCGTCAGTGCCTGGTGCCCTGGACCACCTCAGCTGAGTCAGCACCTGGTGTGCTGCCAGTGGGCTGTCTTGGTCCTCACTGGCAAGGGGTGGAAGGTACTTTGAACTGGCATGACTGTGCTCTGCGTGGACTCTGCACCTCGGTCCTGAGACCACTGTGAGTCACTGGTACCTTCTCAGGTGCCATCATGGGTTGAAATCCACATCAGGGCTGCCTTCGGGGACCTTGAGCTCATCTTGCAGCTGCTGGACACTAGTAAGGCCTGGTGGTTAGAAAATAAGGCAAGAAGTCATAATCCTAAGAGCCGACCTGTGTGGAAGGAAGTCCATGCCTGATGTTTTTAGCTCAGAACCCAACCGCTCACATGCAGTGTCAAGTATATGGCCTAGAGGTGAAAAATAATGTGTTTTCAATATGAGATTAGTTAATTTAGAAATCCTTGTGGGATGTGAACCTGCTTGAAAAATTACTTAAAAATCTCTGTAGGCCTTTCACTTTCTTCATGGGATGTTTTCTGCATCCTATGTTTGTAGCCGCAACACCTCCCTGCTCACCACACCCTGGTGGACCTCTCTGACTGTTGCAGGAGAAGCAGGTCTTTTCTGATGGCACTTCGTGACTAGTGAGTGTTTGTTGAAAACCAGAGTGTGTCTTTCTGCTTGTATTGGTCCATCTAGCAGGATGTTACCAAGTTTTCTCTTTCTTTGGATTGCAGAAATGTCTCAGGCCTGGGCTGAGTGGTTTTACCAAGTCAGGTAAGGAGGCCAGATATTTTTGCATTTATGTAATGAAGAAAGAAAAGTTCTGTTCTATAGCATTCAAATTCTATCCTTTACAATTAAAACAGAGTGAAATGTTGCATTTTCTGATTTGAGGTGTGGATAACAGAAAAGCAGGATAACAGAAAACTGGCTATGGAGCTGAAGAGCAATACTGCCTATAGAGATATACTGGTTTATTATATTTTACAAAGGATTTTTGACACTTGTGTAGCAGCGTGCCTTGCAATTAGTTTACAATGGGGGGTCTGATGAATACCACCATCCAGAAGAAATATGCATAATTTTTCTTTCTTCTAATCAACTGCACATGTTCTGGCATAATGGGTAAGTTCAAATCTGTTCTTCTGGCCGGCTGCCGGCAGAGTCCAGAGCCACTGGAACTGTAAATACAGCAGACAAGTCGTTTTATGATATCAGACTGAGGAATTCAGCATTGGCACAGATCCTAGAGTGGTTGCTTTGGCTCAGTGTCAAAGCTGATGTTTATATCTGTATTTGTCAAGCAAGATTAGTTAGCCTGGTTAATTATACACAGGAATGTATAATTTTTACTTGACAATCAGAGCACTAAATGTGTAGAAACCTGGGCATATTAGCTCTTGTTCTTCATCAGATTATTCTCAATGACTTTTTGAAACTTTCAAAAGATACTTCTCTGAAAGAGGCACTAGGAGAATCTTTCAGATTGCTTCTTCACTCAGCAGAGACAGGGTACTGGAGAAACAGGTCAATATTTTACAATGCGCCTCCCTGTAAGTGGGTTCAGAAGCATGGGTAGGCTCTATGGAATGGTGTTTGAGCTTGCACTTGGGTGTTGAAGTTACAAGCAGCTTGAATTCAGTACCTGTTATGTATCATCACTCTTAAGAACCTGACTGTAGTGCACTGGTAGTCTTATTCCATGGTGGGCACTGGAAAAAATGTGCCATCTTCAGTGTGCCTTACACCAGAGCTGTTGGCAACTGGGTGGCTGCTGCTGGTTCTCCTTTCCCTCTCATGCGGAGGAGAAGACTGTAACCACCCAGTGACCTTTCTCACACTGTGTTAGGAGCCTGTCCGTGTGCTTTACAGTTGCCGTTGCAGAGGTAGGCAGAAAGTGGCCAGTCCTGTAAGAGAAGGGAAGTAAGTTGGAGCTCTGAGGCAACGTGAAGAGCAGAGTGGTCCATTTATCCTGAGGTTGTGCATGTTTGTGGCATCAGGACAGGTTACTTGGTTTATTTATGTATGTATTTTATTTATTTATTAATTATTATGTTTTCTGTGTTTTGCAGTCAAGCCATGCTTATTGAGCCCTACAGAACTCTGGAGTTACACAAAGCAGTGAGGTTTTCCACAATCTGTCGTGTACTGGCAGTGCATTTTCCTCAGTTTGTTCTTATCCACTGCTGTGACTGCTATGGTACCAGTGCTTCCCAGCACCACTATGTCAGTTCTCAAAGCCAGAGACTGACAGTGGTAGCCTTACTGGTGTGCCTGCCAATATCCCTATTTCTTGCAAACCCTAAGTAAATATTTGCCTCTCTGATTTTGTATGAGAGCTCATTGCTCCTTAAGTGTCAGTCTAAACCTTCCACAGGTGTGTGGGGAGGGACACTGTGGTTACGGGGAGTGTTTGTCCTTTGGACTGGTGGGGGTGTGTGCGGCATCGCAAGGCACGGTATCCTTGGGAGAGCCGCCCGGGAAAATGGCAAGATTCAGAGTTCAGCGCTCCCTCCCGCTGAGCTTGCATTTTAGGAGGGAGGGGAGCTAGCCCTTGCTAATAATATTTGCACACAGCCTTTTCCCAAGGTAATTATTAATGAATAATTCAGTTCATTACAGCTCACTGCTAATAACAGTATATGTTCAAATGAAGATGCATTGATGCTCATAACACTGATGCAGGGCAGCATGTACACAGTAAAAGTGAACTTGTTTTGTTTGCATTAAGGATTGCAGCCATTTTTATTAATCCCAGTGTCTTCATTTGTAAACTCTTATTTCTTTGACTTCCAAACTTACCTGGATGGTGGCTCAATGTAATACAGCCTTACCTTACATGTTGCTTTCTGAGCAATTTGCTTGATTTAGTACACGGAAACATCTTCTTCCTCCTCTTGCTCCTACGCTGCACAGTTTTCTTTTAATTTTTATTTTCCTTGGAGTGGTGTTGGTGGGGGTGTTCACCAATGTCTGTACTCCCTCAGTGATTCCTTTTCATATGTGGAAGGGGTGGGATAGAGGGAGGAAGTAAAACCAAAATGACCCAAACATGTCAGATGAAATCTTGGTGTTTGCTGAACAGCCTTGACACACTTGAAAGAGATCAATGCTTTTATCAAACGTTTCAAAATGACTCTTACAGAGTTTTTTGGGTAAGTTTTTTTGAGGTATTCAGTTTTCAAAAAGTTTTCTTCTGCTCCTGTTTCAGTCGGATTGCCTTTTCCTGTTGAGTAATAGGTCAGGGGCAAGTGGTACTTTGGCACGAGCAGGCCACATAGCGCTCATCCATCTTGCAGTGGATGGCTTGTGAGAATGAGGAGGTCAGGAAGGGAAGCCTGTGAGTAAGTGTTGCTGGTTTTAAATTTATGGAGAAGGAGGATGTGTGCATACCAGCTCGAGGGAATTTGAAGCCCTGGGTTGGATTTATCATAACTGTAATCCTTCTGTCATAAAGCTGAAGACTGAAACAATGTTGTTAGGAAGCTGCCTAAGCTTCTGTGAAAAGGTTTTATGGGATTAGTAGAGTTGCTCTCGGGTAGAGGTGTTTTGGGAACTGCTACTGGTACCTGTGCCTGAGGCAGCTGGGTGGCCCTTGAGATGGACTCCGGGGTGATGCATTGGCACAGAACATGGTGGGGCCTTGACAAAAGATTTTGATTCATATGTAACATTACATAGCAATTTTTTAGTCCTCTTACTGCTTTGAAAAGAGATGTCAGAGAGCTGGTCAGAAAAGCAAGAAGAAGGTCTCTCTCTAGCTGTTCAGGCAGTGAGATGGAAGAAGAAAATGGATGACGGAGGCTCATGTCGAGTAGGCTGTCTATCTCCTGCTGTTTAAACTGTTCACAGGCACGTCATCCCATCAGCACACCACCCCTGACCGTTCCTGCGAGTGATTCGGAGAGAGCTGTAAGCCCCATTTCCCCTCCATCACTCACTCACACATAAGCATCTGCTATCTCTCAGTGACAGAAAGCAGCTTTTTTTATTTTTCTCTTGTCATTGTGTTTTTTTAAGATTAGTAGACAAAGAAACTTAGTGCCACCATGCAAAGCACTTAATAAAAAGCAGATGATTAAACAAGCTACTTGTTGCTCTGATTTTTCATAAATAAAGTAATGCAAGAGATTTTTCTGACCGTAGTGATTCCATGGAGGCCAGCCACCCAATTTAAAATGAATAGTATAAATAGCAGGAGAACAGCATAGCACACTATCTGCACAGACTGGAAGCACTGTCCAAAGCTTTGTCAGCTGGAAGTGGCAGATTAACCATGTCTTTTGCCAGACATCAAAGAATTGCATCCTGCTTTGTAGCAAATAACCATTTTGAGTCTTTTCTATATCTAGTTCATACTCTTGGTCATAATAGACTCTTTTCTGTGCTTTCTTTTTGGACCTGAAAATCCAAACAAGAAATATGTTTGCATTTTTCTTGTCTGTAAGTCATAATAATTAATTAATCATTGCTTATGCCTTCTTGTGCTGTCATTTATTTTTTTTTTTTTACACAAATTGATAAGGCAAATGTTTTTACAGTTTTGGCCCCAATTCAGCAATTCACTTAAGTACTTTTTTTTAAAAGCTCTTTCAAATCAATGGGACTGAAGCACATCCTTTGGTGCTTTGCTTAGACTATGCTAGATTATGTTTAGAAAACTTCAGGAGAAGTTGCATTGATTTTTTGTGCTATCTTGAGTCTTTGCCTACATTTTGTCTTAGATTTGAGATACAGGCCATATTTTACGTGGTGTCTTGTGAGGCATCAAGGAGTGTTACTTGATAGAAGTTTTAGATGGCAGTTACAACTTTGATCTGACCTTTGCAATTGACTGTCTCATGGCAAACCTGTCTTATACTGTTAACAGTAGCAATTATTCCAGTAATGCGTACAGGGAGATAGGTGCCAGTCAGTGCAGGCTGGGGAACGCCATCCTGACTGGGAAAAGCATGAGGTACCAGGTGGTGGGTGCCGGCATGGAACCTCCTGACTATCCCAAGGCTCCAGGGGGTGATGGAGGTCTCTTGCACACAGCTTCTTGCTGGACTGTGTGGGTAGGAAAAATAATTAAAAAAAAAGGTCAAACCTGGGGAATTTGGAAGAGGAGTTATGAAAAAAAAAAAAGAAAGAGCGAGGGAGGGGGAAGTGTCAATTAGTCCTCAACTTAGCCTGTTCCTAGGTTGTTAACAGTCTTAGGGTGTTGTGTTTGCCACTGAAGGCAGGGAATCTGGTAGAAGTGGTTTGAGAGTTGAACAGAGGAGAAGCTTCACTGTCAATGCTGTAACATGTCCTGCTGTTAAGGCATATAAAACATGGCACATGACTAGATGTACACAAGTGGAACAGGATCCCCGAGGATGTATTGATAACTCTGTTCTTTACAGTATTCACCGATGTTTCCGCTTCCCTAAATTAACTTGTCCTCTGTCTTCCGCTGTCTGTGGAGCGTGTGCATGGTGTCTCTGAAGCAGGCCAGCAGGAAGGGTCACTGCCTGGTTAACTGTTTTACAGACTTCCTCTTCACAGAGGAGCAAAGGGAGGATTTGCAAATGCTGGTGTTTGTTGCCAATTTTACTATAATTCAGTGTTTGGTGGTAGTCAAAGGCTGAGGTGTCAAGGTTGTGCATTTTACCGTTATATTTCTGAGTGCATAACTTGACATCTAGCTGGTGACCTAGAAGCTCAGTGCCAGTGAGACACTCACAGTGATAGCTTCTTGGCAAGAATGAAAACGTAGATAACTTGGTTTTTGTTTGTTTGTTTCTTTACATTTATCTAAGAAGTTTGCAACTGAAACAAATACATTTTTTTTCCTTGTCTTTTTTCTTTTATTGGCAGGCACTTGGTTAGAAGCCTATTTCACTGCTTACCATCTGTAGAAGCTATTTCTGCTATTTTTGAGCTGTACTAGTACCATGTCTTCACTGCAGTTATGAAAGGCACCAGTTGTGCCAATGGTGAACATAGCTAAGGGCTGACACAGTATTTACCTCACCCCTAAACCTAAATATGCATATATACCCCTATAGATAGCTCTGACTTGCCACCATGTGTCTGTTCTGCCTTCTTCTCTGCCGTTTCCCACTGCAGAGAAGTATTTGCACCCCTCAGCTCTAGCAAAGCCATCTGTAGCCCCTCACCAAAGGCTTTCTTACCCCTACTCTTACCACAGCCCATCATGCCTGTGCAGCTGCCATCTCTTATCTTCATCCCAGGGAACCAGAGGGACAGGGATGGGGGCTGCTTCCTCTAGCTGCCCAACCAGCTGACATCCTGGGAGAGCAGTCCCCATCCAGCCTCCTGCTTGGCTCACCCCCAGCCACCCGTTCAGTGGCTCTGAGTACATGCTGCTCTCATCACACTGGCTGCCAGAGAGGAAAGGTTTTGGAGAGGAAGAGGAAAAATGAGGGAACAGAGCCAGAAAGACCAATCCAGGCTTTCTGCATCCTCAGGAAACATCACGAATCCACACCAGAGAGACCACCTCTCTGCTCAGCAGTCATGCTTCCTGCAAAAACTACCTTAAATGCTGATGAACGTTATTATTTTAAGACTCAGTCCCAGACCAAGTCTTGACAAACATTCCAAGGGCCATTGCTTCAGTGAGTTGCAGCAGGAGTGGTTGGGTGGGGCTCCAGAGGGGACCATGGCAAAGCAGAGCAGCAGATGTGAAGGGGCCGGCAGAGATCCTGTGGAGGGAACCCTTCAGGCATGGCCATGTCCCTGTGTAGGGCCACTGTTCCTGCTGGTGGGATTGAAGACACTGGCAGCCAGCCCATAGGGCTGGTCTCTTCTGTCAGGTGATAGGAGAATAAATCCGTGGGAGAGGCTTGACCAGTGGAAAAAGAAGTGGGAATTAAGCAGTCTATGTTCAAATTTGGAGTCTGATGTTGCTTTGCAAGCTGGGTTTAGGATCAGCCTCCCCCTTGTCTATGATTTGAGAGCTTTTGTGAATAGCTTTAAGATGTGCAAATGTGAAGCCAGAGCTCAATTTAGTGTGTGTGTGCATGTCTCTGTGCATGATTTCTGTTCAGAATTCCCCAGTTTCTGTTTACATACATCTCTCTGGTGCAAGTAGCAATTGTGTGGATGGTGGGGAGGGCAGGCATTACATTTTTTTTCACTACTACTTTTTATTGCCTAACCTTAAAACAGGTATGTAGTTATAGTATTAGAAAATTGCCTTGGATCTAAATACCTTGTTCCCCTTCCTGTGTGGAAAGATGTTGTGTTGCAATGTACACCTTCATCCCCTTTAACTGCACCCACGCTAAGGGGCTTGTGCTGTTGTAACATATACATGTCGTCAGATCAGTACAACTTTATGTGCAGGCGAAGCCTTAGAGGTAAAGACTACACATGTTGTTTGAGCATAGCAGAAATTATTTCTGATAGTAATTCATGATAGGTAATTTTAATGAGTTTTACCCACAAATGTTCATTTACACAAAATCCTGTGCAGGAATAAATGTACTGTTAGCTAGGCAAGGTCCTCTGACAAGGTGGTGGCAGAACAAAAGATAAGTGGGAGTTGAGTGAGACGGCTTCCTTCCAAAGTTGACATAGGAGATAACTGATCTCATCAATTAGCCTTAATTTGGCGCTACTGCTGCTCTACAAACACTTGAGATCCATTCATCTCTCTGTTTATGTAGCGCAGTAATGTTTTAGCAGCCTCAGAAGCGCAGATGACTCTGACAGTTTTGGGAGGACCCTTGAGGTGTGTTTGGGGTACCCGCCAGGTGTGATGGCTCTAGTCCGAATCCTGCCTTCCTCTCTGGCAGCGCAGGCAGACTTGCACTGAGCTGAAAGGGACAAATTCAAACACCTCCCCAGTGTGGTGCTGCCTTCGCCGTGGCAGGAGCAAGTGAGGCCATGAGAGGTCTCCCGGATGGTGGCCCCAAGGAGGGACCGTGCTGTGGAGCTGTGGCCTCCCCGTCCACTTGTCACATCTGTTTCGAGGCGGTGGCTGACACCTCCTCTGCCTACTTCCAACTCCCGAAACAAAATGCCCACGAGAAGTGTTAGGGGTGCTATGTACTGTCTGTGAACCGGTGAACGTCTTGTGGGCAATGTTACTCTCTCACCCTGGGCCCACAGGTGAAAAATAAGTGAATAATAGTAAAAAAAAAAAAAAGGATGTTGGCCAGCTCAGGCAACTCCAACACTGACAAAACTCAGTTTGCCTGTGTTGTGGCCATCTTTCCTGACCTTTATTAACACATCCATGAGAGTATCAGAATATGTAGAGTTCTTTAAACGTTGCAGTGGAAAAAAAAAAAGTGTTGTAATCCTCTGGGTGATTAGCAGTAGAACTGAAACAGCCTTAAGTACTATTAAAGAATGAGAAGCTGGAATTTAAGGAACTATGAAGTTATCTTTCTACCACTCAGCTGAGGGTATTCCACAGAGGTTGTCTGTGCTGGTTACCGTGCCTTTATTCCCTGCTGAGAACCTGAATATACAGGGATGGTCCTTACAGATTTCCTTAATGAGCCTGCACTTAAAAATTCGCTTTTCTGTGGGGGTAGTGCTTGTCACCGTGTCCCCTGGGACTCATTACAAGGGACGTTTTCTCTATCTACATTGATTGCTTGGGATGCTTT
>NW_009703013.1:41576-99825 GCF_000703405.1 Apaloderma vittatum | reverse complement strand
AGTGATTGCTTGGGGTGCTTTCTTGTTAGCGTGGCTCGTCCAGGTTTGGTTCTTGGGGGGGGAGAGGAGGAGACTGAATGAGATTTCTGTGTGATGAAAGAGGGCTTCATGAACAGGCGAAAATAATCCTAAAATTTAATTAAACAGAGGTGTTGTTTTTTTTTTTTTAAAGTGTGGGAAACAAGCATGTGTGTGTGCAGCTGGAGGGGCAGGCAGACCAGTAAGAACCAGAACAGAGAAGCGCCTTGAGCGCCTGTGTGCTGCGAGCGTGGGTTTCCCCCTCGGCCCTCCAGCGCGTCTCTGTGAAGTGTTCTCCGGAGTAAAGTTTGCGTTTGATTGCCGATGGCCTCACGCTCCGCACGTAGCTCTGTCGTTAAGCCATCATCTCACTGGCCTGAAGCCAGGGCTCCGCGGCGCAGGGGCGGGCTGGCTTTCTACACTGAAACAGCCTTTATTGATACATTGATGCACTGCGCATGTTTACAGCTGCTAATTGGAGACTTCATCTGAATATCCTTGACTGAACTAATTCACTGGCAATAGCCTTTTAAATTTCAGGTCCTGCCGTGATGGTATGCCTGCTCTTCACGGCACGCTGATCTGTTCTGAAACTGTATTGTCTCTGTGTGCGTGCCAGGCACAACGACCGGGTGACGTTGCAGCCTAAAATGTGGTTTTAGGTCAGGAGAGGATGTAAAATAAAAAAAAATCTTACCTGATTTTACCATTGCAAAATACTAGAGAGGCACTGGGGAACTAGGGAAAGTGTTAATTGACATACATCCAGAAATACGTAGATGCATTGAATACACAAGGAAGGAGGTTAATCCTTTTAGTTGTTAGAAGAGACAAAGATGCTCACTGCAAGGACAGTTGTGTTCCTATGACAATTTTAGATTTGTTTCCTTAAATTTCAGTGTTGTTTTCTCCTGACCATGCCCAGAGGCTGAACACAGAGAATTTGGGTGGTGGTCTGAAAGCAAGATGTGTTGTTTTACTTGGCTGTAAAAAAACCCAAACCACTGTAGGCAGTAAACAGTGGAAGACGAATGCTTGTGACTCTCTTGCCCAGGAAATCACAATCAAGATTTCTCTCCTTGGAAGCCTGGAGGACTTTTTCCTCAGTCGAATGTTTTTGCAGTTTCCTGAATAGCATCTTCACTTTAGGATCGCAGGGAGTATCTAGCAACAGGGACAGCTCAACAAAACTCACCACTGTCTCCAAAGCTTGATTTGCAAATGCTCCCTATTCTCTTGGCAGCCGTGGACGTCCACTATCGACATGAGACATGGCTGTTCCATGCCTTCCCAATACACGGCAGTGCTGCCCTGACAGCCAGCTTGAACTTGAAGGGCATCCAGATTTGTCTCTAAGTGGGTGCTCTGCTAAGAACAGAAATAAAAAATAGTCACAAGCTGAAGCTGTCCTTCACATTAGTAGGACTCTTCAGGCCATGAAGAACTAAATTTTGTTGCCAATCGTTAGTAAAGCTTCCTAAGCCTCATCACGGATTCATTTAATAGGGAGCTCATTTTAAAAACAGCATCAGTCTGTGATCTAGCTTCCTTACAGACAGATTCCATAAGATTTGAAAGCTTGTTATGAGCTCCTTGAGCTACCACTATATAACATGCCAGTCACCAACAGCTGTGTGGTGAGGAGATAATCTGTGAACAGAGCCTTCATAGGTAGGTCTTTGTTTTTAGCCTTTGTTCTAGAAGAATTGTAGTAAGCAGAAACAGTTTTCCATCTTACAATAATTAGAGTAATGTCAGCTAATAATAGCCTTTTTGTTGGTAAGCAAAGATAAACCAGTATCTTTGCATCTTTTTTCCTGCAGATGAGAGCAGTAGTCTTTCCCACAATTCCCACTTAAAAATTTCGCCAAAACGTGCCTCTGTGCACCTGGAAACAATAATCAAGATGCAGTGGTGCATACAAAAGACCAAATAGAATAAAAAGGGAGAGATGAGGTTTCCAGTTCTTGGAAGATCTGAATCTGATGATCAAGGTTGCATATGTACAGGGAGAAGCAAGTACCAGACCACCCACCTAAAGTGCTGTCCATGGATTTTTTTTTTACAGTTATAAGTATAGCAGGAAGGTATTTAAAAAAACAAACAAAAAAAAAGAGGTAGTGGTGAACATTGTGAAAACAGCATTGTGGTCCTCAGATGAGAAATTTTGCCAATGAACGTATTTTCAATTGTGTGGCTGCATCTGTGGCCCTAGAAATGTCTTCTCCTTCTCCTAAAGTTTTCAGGGTTGGTGATATAATACAAGAGCAAGGAGCCAAAGTAGCTGTGATCGTGTCAATCTGTCCAAGACATAGTACTCCAGAAATGAGCCACTTACTTGTACTGGGTTCTATCGTTCTTTCATATCTTGTTTGTCTTGGCTTGTTTGGCCCTTCAGTAAACACTTGTCACCTGCATCCAAGGTACCTTCATTGAGGAGGACTACTGCTGCAAACTAATGAAGTAAGTATTCAGCAAACTGTGCTGGTGGCAGAGTTTGTGGAGTTTGATCTGCCTGGTGTTTCATGAGAGAAGGTAACTTCCCCATGAGTTTTATTTTTATTTCTATTGGCCTTTTGGCTTTTTAGATGTCTTCCATAAGACTTTGTCTTAGGCCTCCCCATGAAGGTGAAAGTTGAAGTGAAAAGATGCAGTTGTCTTGCCCTGCCAAATTATAGTACTTTCCCAGTGTTTCTTAATGTAAAAAACCAGGCCCCTTCCTCATACAACTTTTTCCACTCTGTTGCCTCCACCTCTGACCAAGAAGCTGATCAAAGAGGAGGTGGCTAGGTTTAGCTCTGTAAATCCAACTGCTGTTTGATTGAAGACTGATAATGACGTTATGGGTGAGCAAGTGAGATACTGGTTTCTCATGCAATACCGCCACTGAAGCCCATTTCATGTTTTGCATGACTGAAGGGAGCAGGGGTTCATCCATCCCCCTTGGAATTGGTGATTCCCTTTCCAACAAGCATGAAGCTAATGCCTCTGATTTTTTGGTGTTTTAACATAATTTTCTTCCTTCTCTTCCCTCCCATCTCTACAGAGTATTAAATTAGACCAATTTTCCTAGTTCATGCTTCAGTATAGCAGTTGAGTGTTTTAACTTTCATAAATTCAAACAAACTAATAATGTTCATGAATATTTTATATTTAACCATTATAAGCTACACGGTGGAAAACACTTGGGCACAATTGGGTGCAACAAGAAAATACTTAAGAAACACCCCGTTGTGCCTGTGTGTCAGACAAGCTTCAACTGAGAATCTCTTGTCTTTGATCACGAAATGTCAGACACTCCTCATGTTCTTTTAATTTAGAGCATGCTGTGTGCCTTTCCCTTTCTGCCTGTACAGACTGTGCGCGTCTACAAACTAAAATCAGTTTGAATACAATGTGCACTCAGACCTAAGTCAATCAATTGGATCCTGGTAGTCCTCATTTCCTAAAGTCTGGTTGAGTGGTTTTTGTTTGCGCTCGAGTTCAGGACTGAGAACCATATATTTGACTGAAATTTGGGAAACTTGGAAGCGTGCAACCAAATAAAAATGTATCATCTGAAAGCTGCAGTGGCTATAGCACCATTAATTCTTCTTAAAAACTTGGTTTTCTAGACAGCCATCATAGTGATATTGTAGATTAGTATTACTTTGCGTCTGTATAGTACCTTTCATCTAACAGATTTTAGAAGTAGTTTCAGAATTAAAACTACTCGATGTACAAGCTGTGCACAGAGGTGATCTACACTAGGCATCTAAAGTAGCAGCTGTCCAACAATATAAAGGGCAAATATGGTACAGAAAGCGGAAGAGCATATTGTGGAGACTTTAGCTTAATCTGCAAGGGTGGTTGGTATTGGCAGGATAGAGTTACGCAGAATTTTCTCTGTTGGTTTTGGAGGTCATACTAGTTCTGAGAGGAAAACATGGGATCAGTATAGGGTTGCAGTGCCACCTATACAGTCTGCACTAGGAATACATGGGGGCTCTGGCTTAGTGCTGGCAGGCTCGGGGAGCAGCCCCTCCTGACCTGCTGTCATCACTGCTTGCCATCAAGCGGTGTTCCTTTCCACTTACGAGCATCTTCTAACTGAGGTATTCTCTGCAGTGTTTTGCTCCAAGTATTGGTCCACTCCAGCACTGCTTATTTTATGATGCCTCACAGCATGGTCCTGGCTATCAGCTAAGAGAATTTGGTTTTCCCCTTGCTAGACGCACTGAGAGGCAAGAAAAAATCTTGCTCTGTGGAACTGCTGGTTTTGATCTGCCTCTAAACTTTGCTGGTGTTTTGCAGATTGACTTGCAGATTTCTCTGGCTGACTTGAGTGTAATATTTAAGAACTGAAGGATGAATAATTTATTTTTGCAAGCTTCTGTGCAACGTGAAATTTCCTGATGATTCTTGGCTCCTTCCTAAAGCTGGTAATTACTGCTTGTTTAACTGGAGGTTGATTTGCACCCTCTTGGGAAACCTAACATCTCTGAAAATGACAGTGCAGAAACTACAGTCTTGACGATTTGCTTTTCATTTTCCAAGTTTTGTACGCTTTAATTTATGACCGTTGACTAGACCACCAGAGCATTGCTCTTCAAAGTATGACATATGTGTGTGTGAGACAGCAAAGGCATGCATCTGTGTATCATAGTCTTTAACGGTTCATCTGTTGTTTAAGATGAATTTGGCTCAAAATAAGGAGGGGTGTTGCTGAAATTGGCTCTGAGTGCTTACACTGGGAAGTTAAGCCAACTAACAACCATTGTAATGGATTGTATTGCAAAAAAACCAAAAGTTAGGTGCATTCTTGCTCATTACTACCTGCTGTCATTAGTTTAGATCTAGAGTTGGTTAATGAAGGGAGGTGCTTCCAAAAATGGAGTGTGTCTTTCTGGACAAAATAGCTAAATTTATAGGAAACATTTTTTTTTTTACTGTCATGCTCCTTACTCACTTGGTAAATAGTCTGATTGTTATGATCCAGCCTCCAGCGTTTGTAGCTAACCTGTGTGCTAACCTGGCAAACACTAGTGTTCACCATTTACCTAAATTAAGTCTGGATCACGCATCTCGTCTCCTGTTTCTTGTTTGCTTTGAATGAGTCCAAAAGTAGTGCTAACAGCTGGAATCCCTGCAGAGGCCAGCTTGATCTGCTCTGGAGCTGCTCCAGCCAGTGCTCTGATAAAGCCTGATATCATTTCAACAGGCTCTAGGAGGACCAGAATGGTTTCCCTTCATTGTTTAAGGTTTCATTCAAATATTCACCAGGCCAGGAAAAAGGATATTTCACTTCTGCTTGTCTCCCTTCACTGCTGCTACTAGAAAACTTCTTCTTTTCTCTTTTCTTAAAGTTAAGCTAGAGTGTGGTCAATGCTTTTGGATTCTCTGGGAGTAGTTCTACCTCTTCATCCCCAGGGACTCTGTGTGTTGCAGTTGCAAAAGGTGCATGCTGTAAATAAATAAATAATGCATCAATGTCTTGGAGTCAAAGCACATGTTCTACTAAGAGAACATATTATGTGCGGGAGGCCGGGGAAAACTCTGGCCCTCTGCCCAGATTTTGCTAGTAAGTAAAGCACCTAAATCCCTGTAAGGATCTGGCCTGCAGGCTATTATTCTTCAGCTACTTTTGGATTGTGGCATTAAAAAATAGTAATAGCATCAGATTGATTTTTAGGCAGTTCAGTAATCTTGGAGTAATGTCTGTTCTCCAAAGAGAGACTTTCTTAAAGCCTCCATAATTTTGTGTTGCACATCGATTTAAAGATGAGGTATTATAAGTCAACGAAGTTTTATTCACACCATGCGTTATCCCTCTGGTATGATGAGCAGAGCTCTGCTGAGCTGGATCCTGTGTCTCGGCAGCAGCTGTGTTCACTGTAGAGATGAGCACCCGGCTCCCCAGGCTCAGACCTCCTCCCTGCCCATCTGCTGGGGTCGCTGCCCTCTCTCCTCTGTGCTCTTGACTCCCAGGGTCACGTTTCCCAGCGTAGGAGGATCAGATTTAGTAAAGAGTTACTATTTTAATTGTTCTACTGAACCCAGAAGGCTGTGCGTGGGGTGGGCAAAGGGTGCACCTCCGTGAGGTGCTGTGCCAGTATCTGGGATGGGGAGGATGCACGAGGGGGTTATCCTCGCCCAGTGAGGGTGCAGCTCCCTCGGATCGTTTCTGTGTTACAGGTACATCTGGCTTGTGGTTTCCACCAGGCTTATGCCCCTCACAAACTTGTTCCCAGCACTTGGCTGTAGGCTGTCTCTTTCTGCTGTTTTCAGGCTGATAGTGAAATGCAAGTTCAGCTGCGGAGCCATTTCTGACAGCAGAGCAGACAGGACCTACGGCAAGGCATCTAGCCAGCGGCCAGGTGTGGTGGAAGAGGGCTTATTACTTGGAATTGGAGGTACTGACTCTTGCTCAGTATCACCTCCTGCCCCTGCAGGCCACCAGCTCCTGAGCAGCTGTGGCCTGAGGCGTCGGGGCAGGGAGCGGGCTCTGGTGACTTGCTGCTGCCTGCAGGTGCTGTTCTGCTGGTGCTTGTGGTGAGGAAGGAAAGCCAATTCATACGTGACTTGAAATTCAGAGCAGTATTTTCGCAGCTGTATGTGTACGCTTGTCCTAACTGGTTGATTCCTGTGAATAGAATTTGTTCTTGGTAGCAAGGGGTCCAAGGGGTCTACTGTGGTGGTGGTTGGTAGCTTCTATGCCAGTCAGTGGTTGTTGGCAGAATAAAATTCTCTTTGATTAAAGTGACATGTGCTATACTCTAGCTGGTCATATGTCCCATGAGACAGCATGGCTTTAAGAGGTGATTAGAAGCAGAAACCAAGATCTGTTGGATTCCTAGATAAACATTTCAGTTGCTCTTAGTAAAGCCTGTACTGTCAATCTTCAGTGCTTATCAACTGTGCCTGGCAGATTATTGGGGTGGGTCATGCAAGTGGAGCACAATCGCGTTGTCATTCTGTGGGACAGGTATGTACAATACTCTTGTATCCAAAGTTAGGCTGTTATGATCTGGATGGATGGAAAACTTGGTGGGTGAGAAAGACTGGTTGGATGATTAGGCTCACAGGGTTGTGGTTAATCAGTTGTATTATACCTAGACGCTGGTGTCAAATGGAGCACCATAGGGATCTCATGGGAGCTGATCTGTTAACCACCATTATCAGTAACCCAAGGCAGATGACAAAGTGCGTTCTCGTCAAGTGTGGAGATGACATCAAACTTAGGGGAAACAGTTGATGTACTCAGGGGCAGGGCTGTTACCAAAGGGGACTCACATGGGCTGGAGGAACATGCCACCTGAACCTTAAGAAGTTAAACATGGGCAAATGCAAAGTCCTGCTGCTGGGAAGAGCCCCTTGCAGCAGAACAGTCTGGGGGCTGCCAGGCTGCAGAGCTGCTCCCTAGGGTAGCTGGTGGTTTCGGAGGACAGTGAGCTGAAGATGAGCCTGCAAGTGTGCCCCTGCAGAAGAGCATCTAGGGCAGAGAAGCACAATGACTAGACTAAGGAGAGTGATTATCCCCCTCAGTCCTGGGGAAACCGCATCTGAATACTGTGTCCGGTTTGCCAACAAAAGCTAGTCCACTCTCTCCCATCACTCTTGCTGCTAATACTGGCAATCAATGAAAGATGTCAGAAAAATGTTAACAAGACTTCTATTGCCACAGCTTTAGTGGAGTAAACTTTACTGAAGGTGACTAGTATCACTACCAAGTAGTCCCAATAGTGAAGAAATGACTCTGAGACAGAGATCTGGTACCTTACCATCAGTCTCACCTGCTCTTCTCTTCATCCTGCTTAGGCTGCTAATGGTGTCAAGTCAAGCTTGATACGTTTTTGCTGTAAAAACCCTTTTAAGACCTGTTGACTGTCGTGTGCTTTGGAGTAATTCATGTTAGGCTTATCTCGTCATTCAAGGTGAAATTTAAACAAACTGAGTTAAGCGATTGTATCAGCAAGTCTGGAGACAATCAAAGAGAGAAGTATGCTTCTGAAAGCTGTTTGACTAAGTTCATGAAAGCAAACATGTACTGCCCTGCGCAAACACAGCACAAAGGAGTTGAAGATTTTTGCAGACTTTGCTCTATGGACTTTTACCAACACCTCCTGGGGCCCCTCACTTTGTGTTGAACCATAGGGATGTATATGACAGGGACTGGGAGATATGAACAGGGGAGGATGGTGGTAGTAAGGTGTGACATCCTGGGGTTGCTTTCTACTTTTGTTATGACTGGCAAATCAGTTTTGCATTGACTGGTCATCATCGGAAACTCAAGCAAACTGTAGCTGAAACTGCCTCAAAGTCACGTAGCTTGTAGAGAACAATAAGCTTGTACCATACATACTAGTGCTTTAGTTTAATTATGTTTGTTTGTTTGTTTGTTTATTTATTCATCCTACTGCAGTGTATATATTGTGAAATGTGGAGAGTATTTATTTCCAGTTTGGAATTTCACACTGGCTGACTCATCCAGTGAAAGAAGCATGTGCAAAGGCACCTTCTAGGGGTGTGTGCTCTAGGTTTTGGATGGATCACCTGGAAAATACTGAGCCAAGCTGGTGGTGGGAGGATGCTTAGGAAAGAAAAACCAAAGGTGAGCATCTTGTAGAATTAAATTTTTGACAATCTTTGTCTTTCAGGCTATGGTTGCTTGCTATCCTGGGAATGGAACTGGGTATGTTCGTCATGTGGACAATCCGAATGGTGACGGGCGCTGCATCACCTGTATTTATTACCTGAATAAGAACTGGGACTCCAAGGTGAGTAAATCCGAGGATTGAGGCAGAACATGAAGGAAAATATACTTCAGAAACAGGTCTTTGGAGCTGTCAGTTGCTTTCGTGAACTCTGGTGAACTTTTGACCAGCCGGTCCATTCTTCATCTCTACATTTATTTTCTTGATGTTTATGACAACCCTTTGGAAGTAAGAATCTGCAATTTCCTTATCATTCTCTCTCCCATCCCACACACATACTATTTTTTTGCTCTAGAATAAAGCTTCTAAGTGCTGGGCTGCTGGCTCTTATGCTTTGCTTAGAGGAAAGAGCAGTGAAGCACTAGAAAGAAAAAACATAATCCACTAAAGAATAAGTGGATTCTGCGAGCAGAATAAAATGACAGCCCAAATTACGGAATTGAACATTCTTGATACTGTTCCTTTAGGCTAACCTGTAGAAGATCTTCAGACAGTTGCCTTTGTGGTTTTCTTACCTACGAAGTGATGTGCCTTAGTAAGAGGAATGGGCATGTGGTTTGATTTGTTCTCTTTACCTTTCACTCCACCTCTATGAACCCTCAGAAGTAAGTTCAGATTTAGAGGCAATGCCACTGTTGGAGAAAACCACATTCCTCTACAGAGAACATGACAGTGAAACACCTTATTGTAATAAAATGAAGGAGGAGATGTAGGAAGAAATGCAAATATCTGTTTTATTTTGTGCACTGCACGCTTATTCTAATAGTGAGGAAGCACCCAATGGACAGCTAACTGAAATCCAGGACACTGGTGGAGAATATTATGTGGGTGTGGTGGTAATTTTATGCAAATGTGTGCTAGAGGAGATGCAATATAACTATGCTGGCCTTTGAAAACAACCACGTTGCTTTAAACCTGACCTAATAGTTTCCTACTGAGGTTTGCATGCCGTGTGGAGGTACTAAGTCAGGTCAGTGCTGGGTTGACAGCATCTTCCTTGCACTTTGTGGTGCAGCATAAAAGCCTCCAAA
Source organism: Apaloderma vittatum (assembly GCF_000703405.1). Lineage (NCBI taxonomy): Eukaryota > Metazoa > Chordata > Aves > Trogoniformes > Trogonidae > Apaloderma > Apaloderma vittatum. The sequence continues at coordinate 90,083 of NW_009703013.1, read as the reverse complement.
GAGCTGTCTAACAACAGCAAGGAGGAGGCAGAGTTCATCTGCATCTTTTGAAGTTTCTACAGTGCGTGCAGATCACCTGGCTTTTTCCTTGAAGGTTGTGGCACGTGGAAAGAGAGAAATGATGTGATAGAGAAACCAGGTTATGCCATAAGTAGGGAAAAGACTGACTGGGAGATATAATGCATTTTTGAGAGGTTTATCAGAAATTCAACAATAGAGCAGACTTGACTCTTCCTAGGGTGTAAAAGTTATCTCCTCTGTGATCAGATCCAGGCTCTGAAATACCTTATGCAGTATCTAGCAATTGCTGGGAGGACAATCTGATCTCAGGCTGGTGAGATGGAGAAGCCTTACCTGCCTTGTGGTGTTCACTGGTTCCAGAGACATGACTGGGAGCTCAGAAGTTTCCCAGTGTTTGTTACAGGGCCAGTATCATCTTTATCTTGGTTCATTTACGTTAGCCAGATTATGCTGAAGCATTACAGACTGTTTGGGAACATCAAGGTGGCCAAAAGATTCAGTGTATTGTTTTTGAGGGTTGTCATGTAGCAGTCTTGGTTATCATTACATGTTTATTCCCCATTTGTTGGATTCTGAGTACGGGAGAAATAATTCATTGTTCTCATAAATGTGCGTGTGTTTATCTGTGTAAAAAGCAACCTTTCAATTTCTTTCAGCTGCACGGTGGAATTCTTCGGATATTTCCAGAAGGAAAGTCCTATGTAGCAGATGTTGAGCCAATTTTTGACCGACTACTTTTTTTTTGGTCAGATCGAAGGAACCCACATGAAGTCCAGCCTTCTTATGCAACCAGGTGAGTGGCATGTTTAGATTTGACATTTGGCCAGGAAAAAACAAAACCTCTTTTCTAACAACATTTTTATCTAAAATTATGACCATTGTGATCGTTTAAATACACACATGCATAAAAAATAGTTGGATTGTGAGTGGATTTCCTGGTTTTGAGTCACTGGGAATTCTCACATCAAATAAGGAGGAGCAAGCTTGAATGATAAGATTCCTCGTGTGATTGGAAAAAAAGCCGTTTTACCATGGACAGGAGGAATCTTCCAAGCTGGGCATAGCTATTTAGCTGGGAAATGCTGGGTTATGCTTTTGCCCTCGTAACAGTATAGGGATTCTTTGGGCTACCATCTGTCAACAGGCTACAAAAAGCTGATGGGATGCAGAGCAACCCCTAAGCTCCCTACGGCATCTCAGAACAGAAAACCGTGCAAAGGTCTGTAAGCTACTTTTGCCCTCTGTTATCAGAGGCTCTGCACTCTTTAGTGCCTCCAAACAGAAATTCTCACCTGTGTTTCTATCTTGCTAAAATACACATTTAAAATGCTGTCTATATTTGTCTATAAAGGTGTGCCTTTTGCATCTTATTTTTTTATCTACTAATCCAGTTTTAGTCTTTTTGCTTTCTCTATGAGCATAAAACTCCAGGGCTGTATTCTAGTAGCAAAAGTTGAAACTTTTTTCTGGTATCTGAAACTGATTTATTTCTTTTATAGATATGCCATGACCGTGTGGTATTTTGATGCCGAAGAAAGAGCAGAAGCCAAAAAAAAGTTCAGGAACTTAACTGGTATGACTTTTTAACAAGTGTTCACCAGAAAGAATTTAATGCATTTTGGTATTTCCATAGTCAGACAGACAAGGGAATCCCTATGTAGCTAGATGGTTATGACACTGATTTGAAGAAAACTTTTTTCATCTCTAATCACTGGATAATTATTTTTTGCAAAATGGAGAAGTTGTGACAGAAGAAGATTCAGGCCTGGCCTTGGTATCCCTGATGAGCATGTTGGGGAACATGGGAGAGCCAGTTTCTGATTTCTGTCTCAGATGGCTGCTGAGAGTTTATCTCATCCCAGACGGCTGCTCTAGGCACTAGGAGTCTCTAAGAAATTTTTTTGTTATTTGGGAAGTATATTTTATGTCTTTCCAACTTTGTTTAGCACAAAGTCATGAGACTTACACAAACAATTTCTTAATCATGTTCTCCGTATGTTCCAACTGAATAGGGCCTGTCTTCTATATTGATGAAGGGCAGTTGAGGCCTGCAGTAATGCAAAAGAGATTTGTCTTTAATTTACAAATAATTTCTGAGTGGAGTTATTCATGATAACCTTAGAATGTATAGATTATGAGCTGGAAAAAAACCTCAAGTTTAGAAATATGTGTAAATGCATCTTTTGGCAGGCAGTAGCTGTGATCATGGTACACTTCAAGAGCTACCTGTGTTCACCTGGATCTCACAGAGAGCTTAAAGTTATTCCAGAGACATTCCTGCAGAAGCCCTGCAGAAGGAAGAGATGACCCCAGCTTTTGTAGTGGCAGTCACGCTGCTGTTACTCTAGTAATGGCGAATGAGTAATGGACTGAGCTGTCCAGATGTGCTCCAGCGCCCTACCTGGGGCCATGCTCAAAGGTTTTCTGTTTGGGGCAGTTTAAGGTCTGGTCTTCAGGGACTGCCTCAGGCAGTTCCTCAAAATACAATGTGGAGAGGACTCGTCTTTCTTAAAATGTGCGCTATGCCACTGGGGGCCAGCAAAGCTGTGATTAGTCAAATGCTTTTCAGAACAGACTGTTGTCATCTCTGTAGCTGATTTCCAAACCAAATACTGGCTTCACCCTTAAGGGGGATCATGAGCAAGAAGCCAAGAGTGGAGGGAAAAGTATCACAGATCTGGTATCTGAAAGTTTATTGGGGTACTTAAATACTGCATGAGTTGTCTTCAGCTTCAGTAGGGTAAATGTACAACAGCTTGGTATGACTATCTCGTTAACATGCTGTTAATGCATACGGCATTTCAGCCCATGTAGTGAATTCATATCATGAGTCTGAAATGAAAAATGGTGTCCATTGAAAACAAACCAACTTTATTCTGTTTCTGAGTTTTCAGGTGAATGCTGTCAGAACCCTCTGGCTTAACTGCCTCTTCTTTTTTTCATCTTTTCCATATAGATGCAAGGAAGAGAGAAGCACCTCTTAATGAAGACTAATTAACTGCTCCTAAGCTCTTTGCGAGGAATTAAGATCCCAAAGATGACTTCTGTTTCCAGCAAACAAGGGCAAATTCTTGTTATGCACAAGTATGCACTAGTTGTGTCCAGCACGTGCATCTTATATTGATGGTACTTAAGGCAGCCTCCTGTCATGCCTGCATCTGGCAGAAGGAACACTTGTTTTCTGTTTGCATTTTGCTGGAAAAAGTAACCAGGGTTAAAAAAAAAAAAAAGAGTATCACTAAGCCTAGTGGCAGTGGCTCAACCACTTGGCTTTTGATCACTCTTGTAACCAAGATCATGATCATTGAAACTGGTGGTAAAAACCTGAGTCTTATTTGCACTTTATGGTGGGGGGTGGGAAATCTAGCTCAACGGGAAGGAGTTTTACAAATTTAAAAATCTGTGGCAGACTGCTAATGGACATGGAGTGATATTGGAAATGTGAAGTTAAACTGGATTTTTGTAGAGTGTCGTCTTATAGTCTGTCCCACGTGGGCGTGTGGATGTACTGTTCATCACTTTGCTGCACAGAACATTGGCTCAGTTCTTTGACAGCATGACTTTCCAAACAGATTTTTGTCTATACAGTCGTCACATTTCCAGAATTTTGTTTACTTTTCATGAGTCAAGTTCTAGCTTTGCAGTTGCGCTGCTCTTTGTATCCCAGGACTGAGTGGAACATAGTTATGCATCTGTCCACAACTTGTAAAACCATTTTGTTTCTGTTCTGAGCAGGATGGGTTATATGTTTTCTATTTTCACGGTTTGATAAAGCAGCTGTTTTCTCCCAAAAGTCTGATGAATTTGGAAGGCTGATGGCACACAATGCATTGGCATTAAAGGTCAACGATACATAGAGTTGTTACTTCTCCATCTACTATGTTTTGTATGACACAGATATGAATCTGAAAGGAAAAGATATGCCTGGCAGTCTGACAAATGTGTGATAAATAATGGGTAACTTGGACTTTATTTCTATGCTGCTTATCCTTACTTAACACACTTGTTTAACTTTGCATGTGTATGTAATTTGAATGAAACAGCGATTTCATTTTTGGTTGGTCTGTTATGCCAGGTAACTACTTCTGCTGTGGCCAAGCCGTGAGATCAGAGTTATTCAAATGGCAAGACATATATTTCCTCCATTATTTTTTCTTTTTTTGAACTTACTAGACTCAGTGAATAACTGGTGAGCCATCTCCAATCTGCCTAAGCTTCTACAACCAGCACTTACTATGCAGTTCAGAATAGCTCTTAATGAGGCTGAGAGCTGGTGGTGGATGTATTTATCACTCGCACTAATTGCTTTTAACCTAATACACTCACTTGCATTCATTTTTGTCTCATGTCATCAGTGTGTATGTCAGACCCTTCTAAATGTTCCAGGTAGATGCCCTCTTCTGTGGCCCATGTTCTCCTGTGCCACCTGCCCACAGTGGTGAAGGTCTGACTGAACTACTGGCCCCTGCACTGGTTTCCCATTGCTGTGCTGGGCTCTTGTGGCTCTGTGGCCCAGCTCCAGCACATGTGAGCTGGGGAACGAAAAGGCAGTGTGCAATAGGAACTACTAAACATCAGTAACAGAAGGGTAACAGCTGCATAGGATGGCAAAGAAGTAACTTTCGTGACACAAAAAATGATAATACAAATGGAGTATTACTTCAAGCAGTTCTGTCTCCTGTAAAAAACAAAAAAGCAAAAAAAAAAAGCAAAAAAAGCTGAGCTGCCTTCAGCCTGTCCTTGAATTCTGAATGTAAATACATTTAGTGCTAAGAAAAACCCTCCTTCTCTCTGGCTTCTCCCAGCCTGACCACTCTGCACCTTAAGAGAGGAATATGAGGGAACATGTGTGACAAATATTCTTATTGCTCAAGACTAGAAAAAGGCAATCTGATAAATGTCCTTTAATGTTAGGAAAAACATTATTCCACTACAGTTACTTCTAAGTAACACAAGATACACTTGAAGGAAACTTGAATTTAACTTGAAATTCTAAATCTGTAATGTTCCTGTGGGAGAAGAAAGAGTTAGGGCTCTTCCCTGAGAGTGAGAGGTAACCCTTTGGAAGATGGGAGATGTTGAAAAAGGGGGACCACAGGATTGCTATTTAAAAGGCAGGGGAGGGTGAGAACATCAGCCTCTTGTATTGCTATGCAAAGTTGATAATGGCCTGGAAATTTGAAACTCCCACATGATGTTAAAAGGAAGAAGAGACAGCTAAAACAGAGCAGAGCAAGTATTGCTTTGCTTTTAGAAACTGTAACCTTAAAAAAATGCACTAGAAAGAGATGTTTGTACATGTCTCACTGGAGCCTAGAACAGTGGAAAAATGATGAGGTGTGAGGTGAAAAGCTTTGTATTAAGGTTGAAAAAGAAAGGTACTTCAGTTACCACTACTGCTACCACCTGTTTCCAGTAGTGGTCAGCAACGTGTGTGGTGGATGGAGCATGGAGCAGTATAGGTGCATTTATTGTAAATAAAGTACATATTTTCATTTTTAACCAGTACCTTCCTGAGCTAGATGGATGAGAAAGCAATTATTCTGTGGCAGAGAGCATTGTCTTTTTCTTTATTAACACATATAATTAAGTACAAAAAAAGCTGAGGGCACAGGATTTTGAAAGTAATTCCTCAGTCCTCTGTCCAGACCTTTACCCTGTTTCCAGATCAGTGGGATGATCTCCCTGAAGATGCTGTAGTTTAATTGGGGTGGTGGTGGGTGGGGATTGGTCATGTAAGAATCCAGACTTGATGTTTTCTACACAGATTTCTCTTGCCTGTCTCTGGAATTGTTGCAAACTGTTCTCCAGGAATGGAATTGTCTGAAGAACTGTGGGGGAAGCAGGCAGAGCATTTCAAGGAGACTCTTTGTGTTTTGTCTTCATGGTGAACACTTTGAAACATCTATGGCTAAATAGCACTTGTTACCCAATTGTGAAAAAAGAGTGTTTTCTATAAGGCATTTAATTTTTAGTTTTCCAAAAGTTTTGCTGGGTTGTTTTCAACCTTTCAGTAATGTGCCTTCGTCATTCATATCTGCAGAGATGTTACATGCCACTTGTGCATGTCATGCAGGTTTTTGGTGGCTCTTTAAGAAATACCATTGCCTTTCCAAATGCAATTGCATTAAAAAATATGCAGCGGCACCAAGCCACAATTTTTAACAGGTGTTTTTTGTTGTATAGGGAGGAAAAAGGCCACGAGACAGTACTGAAAATCAAGAGACTATTTTTATTCTTAAACCTGTAGCCACTGGCCTTTTGAGTAAAGTAGCCTCTAATAAATCTTATTTTCTCTAGATTACTTTTGGTTCTATAAGGAACGGCCTCTGCAAAATAGTGTCTGAAAAGATCCACTCTTTTTTCCTTCTCTCTTTAGACAGTTTTAGTCCCTTCCTATTGTTTTTTTTTTAAAAAAATGTTGGAATATATTATATGTATTTGTTGTTGCAAAATAGCTGGCTCTAGCATCACTTGCATCTAGAGGAAAATATATCTATTTGCAGGCAAATAACTAATTTTACTTTGACTGTGATGTACTCCCAGCAGATATCTGAGAGTGAGTTATGACTACATCTTCTCTTGTCAGGTTGTATGCTGGTCAACAATGCTGGCACTTTGCATTGGAGTGATATAGAAGCCCCTGGTAGTATTTTACTATATATCACATATTGTGTTCCTGTTACCATTGAAAAAAACCTGATGTGGCAGGAGTCAATAAACACTGGGTCATGTTAAACGTTGTCCTGTGCAAATCTTCTCAGTCTTGTGTCTTGCCATGACCAGGGTTGTGACGGGTGGGTGGCGCACGGCTGGATGAGGGGTGCACTGCACAGAGGTGACACTACAATCTGTGGCTGCTGCTGTTGGGGAGAGCTGTGTTGCCTTCAGGTTGGCACATTTCCTTGGTCACGTCCTGCTATTTTGAAGTTATTTACCTTGCTGGTGACTCTTCTTGAAATGCCTATTTGTTTTCATGCTCCTGTTGAAATAGCTAAAATTCTCATGATTCAATTGTTGTCTGATAAGTTGTATTTTTAATAGTGTTGACATCCTCCCTTTGCTATTTTTCCAGCCTGAGTCCCACAGTTTTCTCCTGCAGCCGTGGGGGAGGCTTCTCCCCACTCCCACTCCCATTGCGGTTGAATGAAAGCCAGGACATTTTCACTCGTCTCTTAAAGTGCTGTGGGCTTTTTGACTGGGAATAGTACTGTGTAAAAGCAGCTTTCTTTTGTGGAGGTCTTGGATTTGACTTTATTTTTTTCGGTTAAAGAGAGGAGAGAATTCTAGGTAATTTTCCACTTTAAATTTTTCTTTTACATGGAGGAGTGCTTAGAGCACATGGAGAAGACCCAAGGAAAGCAGAATATGAGTTTGTAGGGACAGCTCAAGAAGAAACTGGCTGTTGGCCATCCAGCTGCCAAGGACTTGTCTTTTCTCTGAACTCCGGCTAAACTTTAAGAAAATATACTAGTGGTAATTGTTATCTTGAAGCTATTTAGGGGTCTCTTTCCTCCTCCACCTACCCAAAGGGATATGGCTATGGCTAAATATACTTACACTGACAATTCCCATGACTCCCACGAAGTTGCACTGAAAATTAGGAAGTAGCATGACAGTGGAAGAGAAGTTAGTAAAAACTGATTTCCCCGTTCCCACATAATTTCATCTCTTTGTGGAGTATTTCCACTTCAGAGAGCTGGTAAAACTCCCATACTCTTTCATAAAGCACAGATAGATATTTTTTAAATCTGACTTGTGGAAAGAAGGGAATAATTTAATCTGTATGTCTGATTATTGTTATCAATGCTAGAGATGCTAAATAAACTACAGTCAACAGCAATTCTTGTGGTAGCAAACCCAGTTAATGCCAGAGTGCAGGTCTTCTCCTTTGTGGGACACCCCACAGAGTAAAACTTCATGCTGAAGGTGAGAGTGGAGGCAGTTTGTGGTCCTTGATCTTAGCCAACATCCTGGAGGCTGATTTAGCAGCAGGGGAGGCAGAGTGTGGTTGTTTAGTCCCAGAGTTTCAGGAAAGTGTTAATCTGTCTGGCTTTTTTCAAAGTCTGCCGAGTGGGTGATTGGTGAGAAGCATGGAAAGAAAGACCCTGCAGTCCACCTAATAGAGCTCTGAAGATCACTTGTGAATGCATGCAGCAGTTCTTTAATTTTGACCTTTTATCAGCTGCTGAGTATCTTGTGCTAAAACACTTCAGAGTAACAAAATCAGAATGGAAATTTAAACTAGAGCATTTAGGGGGAAAGAGATCTCCAAATAGTAGAGTCATTCTGCATTTAAGCAGAAGGTTTTCTGTCTCTGAATGTGTCCTTTTTTTCCCCAGGTGTGTCAATCTGATTAATAAAAAGCAGTATCTCCCCTTAGATGCCTTGCCTCTCTAATACAGCTGTTACTATTTAGCAACATCCAGAACTCCGGACTTTTAGTGCGTTTTCCTGGTCCCTGATGCCCCATGAGCTATGAAGCATTGCTGCTGCATGGTCTTTCAAACGCCATAATGCTGTATGCTGCACAGAAGATTTCTCAGCTGAGGAAATCATCATCCAATTTAGCAAAGAAGCAGCAGAAGGGATGGCGCTACTCAGAAGAGGTCCCCTTTGCCCTATAGAGCTGGTGGTGGTGCAGTGGCAAGCTGGTTTTATTATGCTTATCTATTAACAGAACATACGACAGCAATAGGTGAGAACAGACCTGGGCAAGCACAAGAATTGACTACAGGGAAGTGATCACTCCAGAGCACGATGGACGAGTTTGCCCAGCACCCTGGGAAGAGTGACTGCTGGCACTGAGCTGCCCTTAGCCCTACTTTGTGCTGTGACCAGGGACATTACTGGGCCAATGTGGAAAAGCCCAGGAATCAACTGGGGAGTCTGGAGCAGAGAGCTGAGAGTGGGAGCCCAAGCATTTTACGCATTTAGGAGTTACAACATGAAGCCATGGCCACCCTCTGCAGGCTTTGCCTTTGCTCTGGGCAGAGGGGATTGAATTCACAGCTCCCTTCAAGGTGCTGGGCAGAAGGCTCAGAGCTATCCTCTGTCCAGGCTGCTCATTCAAGGTAGGTACGGGAAGTATGCACAGGTAGGTATGGGAGCTGTGCGAGGGATGAGCCAGTAAAAACCCTGACCTGGGAAGAAACGAATCTGAGTTTTGGAGCAGCATCTGTCCAAGAACTGCAGATTGAGCTGGAATTGTGCATAAAGGGAGCATTTTGCCCCATCTGTAGCATTAGTGGTGGCCTAGCTGAGGTGCTTGCATGCCTAGGCTGCTGGCCAACGTAGCCTCAGAAGCGCCTGTCTTTCGGGTTTGGGTGTTAGGGAGGAAACTGCTCTGGGAACTGAGGGTATGATGACAGTGGGGCTGTCCCCACAGCTTCACTGCCAAGGCTACTGCCCTACCTAGGTCATCTGTAGTGACCAGCTCTGCTTTCACAGTGAAGAAATGCTGCTTTTGAAGCCAAGTCCCAGTTCTTCTCAAGGAGGGGACCCAGCACACACCCCACCATGGGAGCTCGTGAAGAGGCTGGCCACCTTACTCTTCTGGCTGGGTTGTCCCTTCCCTGTCAGAGAACGTTGAGCTATTCAAGATGCAAAAGGTGCCACTTTACTTGCACTCACTCTGGTACCAGTACAAGAAACCAGCTGCATCTCTTCAGTGTTGTAGCAGAGACTCGGCAGACACTGCGTGTGGGAAGATAAAAGCATCTGAGGCTCTGCCAGGTAGGGAGAGGCTGGTGTGCGTGTATTCTCTGCTACCAGCTAATGTTGGTAATGTAAACCAGTTTGGTTTTTATCCTAAAAGGACTGCATGTAGAGCAGCTTTTGAAAATGAAATAATTTAGACAGCAGAAAGTTTACCGTCAGGCCTTTGTTACAGCTCATCTAACCTCCCAGTGTCTTGCAGTAGCTACTGTTGCTGGAGAAAAGATATGTTGTGTTTTTCAGTTTACAGGAGGAACTCACTCCCTTTGACAGGAATGATATAGGAAGCAATCTACAGTTAAAATATTTACTGTTCCTGAAAGGTGCAGCCTTGAAGTTGTCTTTTATTTTATTTTTATTTTTTTTTAAGTAAACTGAAGGAGAGACAGTTAAAAAAACAAAGATGTATAGCATCTGCTCACGGTACAACTAAAAGTTATTAGCACTGTTCTCACAAGGGAGCAGGCTTAGGCTTCTGCAGCACTGTAGTTAACCACAGCAGTCCCCAGCTCTCCTGCTCACTCCTCTGCCAGCTGTTTTGCAACGTGGCCACATTACTGCATCTCAGTCAGGAGCACACAAAGTGAGAAGTAAAATCAGTGCTATTGCACTGTTGCTGCCTCTGAATTTAACTCAAGTGCATTTCATCTCTTAGCAAATGCTTCAGTGGGGCAAAGCTCAGCCCTGGGCTGAGCTACCTGAGACTACCTGTGATGGACATAATAGCTCTGAAAAATGTCTCCAGAGTCATATTCCCGAAGAGCCTAATGCTCTTACCTGGGATTCAAGGTCTCTGCCCACCTATCTGCTGCAGCTCAGCCTTCACTACCGTCTGCTAAGCTGTTGGGGATGAGCCCCTCTGCAATATCCTGATGGGGCAAAGGGCCTGGGACGAGCTCCAGCAGCCTTGGGCTGTGTCCTGCGTGACCCCAAGCTTGTGTCTCAACAGGATCTGGAGGAGCCTTCGAAGCTTATGGCCAAGGTTTTGGCCAGACCTAATGGCAAAGAAAGGACCGTTAGTATGGAAACCTGAAAAGACGTGTAAAAATGTTTGAAATTCAGGAGAACTGTGTAACACTTCCATATTTAATCTGAAAGGGAAAAAAAAAAAAGAGAGACTGACACTTCCAATTTGGACAAAAATTCAGTCTTGATCAATCTGCCAATCATGCTATTTCTAACCATATGCAAAGCACCCAGGAGGGCTTGGTATTTCCCTCTACCAGTGCTGTAAAATCTCCTGATTGCTGGTGAGAAATGCCTGACTTCCTTCTCAGTGACTGCTAATACCCCAATAAAGTGAGGAAAATGCTGCTATTTTTTTTCTCAAAGGCAGAAAATAACTCACATTTTATGTTAGAAAGATCTTTGTATTTCAGTATATATTGTATTTATGTGAAATAAGAAAGAAGCTAATCAAAGCTTGGTTTTCTTCTTGAACTTGACTCTGAAACAATTCCAGAAAAGTAAGAAAAGAAGATTTAATGGCATTTTTCTGGCAGGTAGAGAAACTGGATCCCTGAATCAGGGGGAGAATTAGAGCTCTCATGCTGCATTTAAGCACTCTCTCTTGATTGTCAATCTATACAGTGAGCAGGAAGTTGTGATACAAAATTATTTTATGCAGTGTACAAAGGGGATAAAGCGGCAATGTCATTGCTGTTTCAAACCTGGTGCAGCACGTTTGGTAGGACCTGAGTATGTAACTGGGGCTCCACTAAGGGTGCCTGTGGATTGCAGGTGGGTGGTCCGGCTCCCTCAAAGGGAGGACCACTGGCGGTGGGACCCAAATCATCTCAGAGGCTCAGTCCGATGGCACCTGCTAAGGCGTAAGCAGTGGAGGCAATGGGAGATAGCACAGATCCAATGCCTGAAATAAGTACTTAGAAAATAAGGGTTCTCATGATGTTAGCTTAGAGGGCAGCTGGCAGAGGGATTTTTTGGGGTCTCCCTGTGGATCTACATATTTTAGGTAGCACCATTCTCTGGCATGTACAGTGGAGCATAGGGGACACAGCTAAGTTCTCCAGCTGCCCAGCAACCTAGTCAGAAAAGTACCAAAAGGTGAAACTATACTGCAAAATATTCAGCTTCACCCACCAACATAAGTGAAGTTTTAATTTTCACAGATAAAAGATATCCCAGCAAGGAAAAAAGAGGCCGTAGGTAGGGAAACTAGGATGAAAGTTGTCCCACAACTGACCAAGATGTTGATCGGCTTCTTAAAAGTGACTGGGCACCCTCTGCAGCACCCAGACAGTGTCTGTGTCAGGGACATGCTGCTGACCCAGGCAGGTTAGAGGCAAGTTGGCTGTGCCTGGGACAGGTCTGGTCCAAACATAACCGCAGAGTGATGTTGTGGCATGCAGCAATATCAGGTTGCTCTTTATTTACTTAACACCATACTTTGTGCCAGCTTTGACACTCGTTCCACCTTTATAGTGGTTCAGTAGATGCCCTGTGTTCATTATTGTGATGTACAGTAGCACATCACCTCATGCTCCAAGTAAAGGAGAAAAATGCCTCTTTTTAAGAGCTACCTGGGGCTTCTCTTATAAGAAGAAGAAAAAGAAAGGAAGGGAAAACAAAAAGGCTCTGAACAGACGTTTAATAGGTGAAGGAAGAGGCTTAACAGGCTTAAGCTCAGCTGTCTTCAGAGAATTTTCAAAAGCTCTCTGCAAACACTTCTGTTTCAAAGCTTATGCTCCTTTATCTATCAAGCTAAACATTGGCTAATTCTTTAATTAGTTCCCAACAAGATGTTTTGCTCTGTAGCCAAGGCTTGCAACAGGATGATTATGTCTTCAGTTTGAAAACAAGTGTCAATATAGAAAGTTGTTTCGCTTTTTCTAGTTGGTCAACAGCTGCCTCAATCTTGACAGTGCTGAACAGTCAAGAATCTTCTGGGCCTGGGTCCCGTGTGGACCATAGAGGACGGAGAGGACCTGCCCTCTGGGAAGAGTAGGGAGAGGAGTGAAAAAAGAAAATAGAAGCACAGCAAGAGTCTTAAAATGCAGGAAAGGTTACTGCAAAGAATAAGGAAATACTTGTGATAGACAACGCACGAATAATAGGATAAGATTTCAGCAATGAAGTTGCCATTAGCTCTTAGGAAGAGCTTTGTTACGGCTGGGACACTAAACCACTGGAGTGCCTGAAGAAGTTATGGAGATGCCATTACCAGAGACGTGGTTGGAAATACGTCTGCTAGGATGAGGTATGTAGAAGTGTATTATTTTTTTTTTTTTAGAGCTGTGATCAGAAACTGACTGGACTAGATGACATGTCCTGTGTCATGATAATATAGGCATAATTTTAAAGCCTAAGTGGTCAAGGTACTCCACGGAAGGATAGAGGTTTGAGTTTGTCCTATTCCAGTGTCAGTTATGGGGACCACTGACACTGACTGGTGTGGGACTAGGCCAGGGTTGCCCTTACCAGGGAGCGAAATCCAGCCTGACACTGCCTTGAGTGGTTGCCCTCCCCTGCTTTCTTCTTTCTGGCCTGACACACTTTCAGGTGCCCACGCTGCGCACGCCGCACAGCAAGTCGGCCATGGGGAGCACGTACCCCAGAAGCCCTGCAACCTGGCACTGCTCTGTGCTGAGGAAAACCTCCCATCTTCCTGCACAGCAAAGAGCTGAACCCATGTTTTCCACAGCAATGGGGTATTGGTACCTCCTTCCGTACACATGCCCTGTTGGATGGTTCATGCAGGTTATACTTATCCTATTATTTGATGTTCAAATCTTTTGATCTAGTGCTTTAGGCTGTGGATTCTTCTCCTGTTTTTCCTGCCTCTAATTCAAGAATTGCAATTCTGAGCCTGACAACTCTTCGGGTCTACCCTCAAGGTAAAGCTGAAAACAGATTTGGAGCAGGGAGCGCATCCTGCTTTCCCTCCTATCTAGAGCAGCCATGCAGCTGGCTGGGCGCTCTGTTTTCTAGGAAATGTTGAGCTATAGGTTGTCTTCAACCATTCGTTACAAATGGAAATAATACTGGTGGGAAAGAAAAGGGCAAGATGAAGAAATATACTGTGGGGTATCAGAAGTTAGCCTTTGTGAGCATATCGTGTTTGAAGGCAGGAACTCCCCCCCAGTTCATGTCCTGATTGAAGAGAACATGCATGCATCAGTCCAAAAGTGAGCACTTGCCACCTCCATTAAAAAAATTTCCCCCTTTTGCAAAGCTGTGTTTATTTCCAAATATATTGTAAGTAAATTCTCAGTTGAGTCATAAGTTCTTTCAAATGTGTGGAAAGGATTAGAGTTAACTAACGCAATCGTAAATTCAAGCACTTGGAATAGCAGTACTTGAGTTTAGATGTGTTTATTACTAATATTAAATACCATGGGTCATTGCTGTAAACTTTTCTTTTGCTTTTAAAACTGGCAGTCCATCAAAATTTTATGTAAGGTTGGGACCTATAGTATTCTTGCTTCTATAAATACGTTAATATCAGAAGCCAAACATTTCCCCCCTTATTGTTAGTGTATTTCCTTTGCTTAGTCTCTGCAAATGTACCCAGGGAGCGTATGAAAATTGTTGGAGTCTCAGCTTCCTTTCATTCCTCTTGTCAGCAAATCATGGCCAGAAGATGTAGATGAGGCCATTTTGGAGAAGCTGGGGGCTTCCTCAGCCTCTGCAGGTGGCACATCCTCTCCAAGCTGGCTCAGCACCTTGGAGAGTATGGACCCTGCTGGCGTCCCCTCTAGATGGAGCACCACACCAGCATCATGACCCCCATGCAGCAGGAAAAAAAGGCAAGGGAATAGATAGGAGACTCCTCCTCTGTAGTCTTAAGACTTAAACAATATGTCCATTTGCTCTGTTAGCTGCTGATCTCAAGGACTTTGTGCTGCTAAATGTGTGCTCTGTCTCCTGTGAGGTGAGGAATAGGACACTGCAGGTACCTTTCGCATTGTCCCTGTTCTGCCTGAAGCTATGGTGGTCCAGGCTGGAGAGCAGTCCTGCAGGCTACTGCAGCGTGTGAACACCAATTCCGTTGTCTGTGGACTGATGTGCTACTCAGCATCTGCTGGTGAACAGAGACCCAGGAGTATTCCCATTTTCAGCCCTGGGCTGCTGCGCGTCTTTGAGCTGGTTTTCCCAGAGCTATGCTGCCCCTTGATAACCTTGGGATGACTTGTTACCACAGGGACATGTGGCAGAACAGGACTCCGCAAACTGCACTTATGGGCCCAATGCCAGTGAGCTTGCACATCCTGCAGTTTGGGAAATTACTGACCTTACTTGTCAGATTTAGAAGGGTGCCTGGAGCTGAGCAGGTGTGGAAACTGAGTGAGCTTTGCTTGGAAAATGAATCTTGCAGATCAAGCTCAAACTGCAAGAAAGAGCCATCATGGGGCTATTGCTTGGGCACCATGAAAAACTACAGCGCGTATGCCATTCGGCTGTGTACCCACAGCCTTAAAACACACTTGCAATGGAAAATCTTGCAGAATTGTTGCCATCTACCCTGTCTTTCCAGAGCACCTGACACTCTGCAAACAGCTGATCACCATTTTCTTTCATGGTTCTGGTTGCACATTGGAAGAAATTGTTTTCAGCTGGTATTTGAGATGAGATTGCTGTACAAGGCTGCTCAGTGATGTCTCTGTGGCATGAGGTTTCCTATTAGAAATAGCTGAGGACCTAAAGCAACATGTTTTTGTAATCTATTTAGTATGACTTCTGGACAGAAAGTAGTAGCAAAGCCATTCAAAACTTTTATTTTTATTGTCTGCAGTAATTAATTGCACATATGAGGGCCTACACTTGTCCTTTCAAGTATCAGAAGAAAAATTACGAGAAAGGTTCAATAAATCAAATATGGAAGTGTTGCCACCAAGTGGTACAAGCTGTGTTAGGCAATGGCTCATAATTTATAGATCCAGTGATGTATCTGAGATGCCCTGTTTTATTTATAAAATGATTCTTTTTTCTTGCTTTGCTTAGTTTTTTCTTTTTGTGATGCATTTTACTTCCCATGGTGTTAAATGATCATATCCACCACCACGCAGCCATGGGGTGCATTACATACCTCTTTCAGCTTCTTCTGAAGCTGCAGGCAGCAGGGAGGCAAACATGAAGGGTCTTCTGGGTGTATGAGACTGATCGGGCTGTCTCTGACCCAGGCCCCTGTCTTTTTGGGATGGTGGCATATCCCTCCACAACCTCGTGTGTGAGTGGAGACAGTAGTCTCATGGGGAATATGCCCCCCACCACGCCCCGGCAGCCTGCTAAGGAATGTCCATGCCCACCCTTGTCATTGCCACTGTGGCCCCTCCTGAGTGACCTGGGCACTTTTGGAGTCACCTGGAAATTTATATCGTTTTTAATTGCACTTACATATGTGCTATGGTGTTTTGGTTTTTAGCCAAAGTACTAAGTACACTGTACCTCAGCCATATATTTTTCCTTACTATGGAGCAGCTGAATAACGCCCTTTGCTCCTTTGTTGTTTAGAAGGCTAGGATCTAAAAAAAAAAAAAAAAAAGAAAGAGAATTCTTGTGGAGACGAAACTCCTGGTACGGGAGCCTGGAGAAATGAATGCTGCGGTGTACACACAAACACACATATCGGCGGTATGGTAGTGCTGGGTTGGCCACATGGGTAAGCTGAACATCTGGAATATGAACCCAGCAAGAAAGATTTAGGTAAAAAAAAATGATTTTTCAAAGCTGACATCTTTTCTCAGCAGACACCACTTCTTAGCTTTCTTTCAACAACCTTTCCCTTTCTCTCTGTCTTTGGATAATTGCCTTTTGTTTCATAGAGTGAAAGCCTGAAGAAGTATTCTTTTTAAATTTTTTTTAAACATTGTCAGTGTTGCCACCATTATCTTCAGACCAAGCAAATGATGGCAAAAGGCAGAAGTGCTCGTCAAGCTCCTTTTATCCCAGCGTTAGTCTCTGTTAACTACAAATCACAGTAGAGGAGTTAAATTAATGCAGCTGATCTCCTGAAAGGAACCACTAGAAGGGAATTGGCAAGTGTATCTGTTAGTGAAACCTGACAGGAGAAAAGGTCTCCAAAAATCTTGCCGCGTAACTTCCAAAGCTCTTACAAGTGTGAGTGTGAATATATTTCATTTTTTTTTTCCACATTATTAAGAGGAAGAAAATAAATATAAAGGGGGTTGTTAACCTGAGTAACACCTAGCATTGTTAACTAGAGGGAAAAGATTATAATTAGGATATCAGATCTATTTAAATTATGTTTTATCAGGAGCAAGGAAACTTGCCTGAAATGGCTTATGTTTTAGTCTGTTACACCAAGAAGTTTAACTTGACTACGAATAGCTAATTGTTTTCTGATATGATGATTGCTCTTTAGAGATCACATTTGCAAATGATTCTTCCACTTCTTATTTTTACTACTACTCCTTTAAAACATAATTGACACAGATAAATCAAGAAGACAATTTTGCTATAATAAATCTGCTTGCAGATGAAGTAATTATTTTGGAAATTATTATAGCAAAATTAGGTTTTCTTTATTTGCCAGTGACGTTTTGTAGGTGGAAGAGGCCAAATCTTTATAACACAGTTGTTCCTGTATGGTTATATCTGTTGTATATCTGACACCTGCATTTTAAAGCAGGACATACACTTTCTTCTTTATTAAATTCTTTCTCTTACTGAAGAAATAGAAACATAATAAGAAATTGTCATAAAACCTATGTTAAAACGAAATACAAAGAGGTGACCAGATAACTTTCTATGACTTCAGTTAAAACTCTGTCCATTGACAACAGTTTTAGGCAAGGTATTTGGCATCTATTTAAAATCACCTTATTTTCACTGAACTTTTACAAGGGCCAGGAAGTTTTTTAGTTGTTTCTTCTTTTGCTTATGTGCTTAACAACACCTGCACTGAAGGTGTTAGATCTCTAGCGCATACTGTGTGCACTGGAGACCCCCTCTCCCTCTCCCCACACCCAATTTCACTGCTGTGGCACCTTCCCCTGCCACACCCCCCAGGACAGCACACAGCAGGAGAGGACACGGTAACACAGAGCTGCTGCTAGTTTTCGGAGATATCTCAGTATTTGGAGGAAGAAATGGACAACATTCATGCATTCCTGAGCTTTCTGGTTTTTATTCTTTCCCTGTACTAATTGCTTTTGGAAATGTCCCAACTCGAAGTCCCCTACCCAGAAATCTCTTTTTCTTACTTTCTGCACTATCTGTGTAGGACATGATCTAAGAAACATCTTCAGGGCTTGCCGCTTATTAGCTGTGGCAGCGGCCAGGTTAATGGTGTCACAGAGCTGCTTCTCCAGCAATAGCTGCTGGCACGAACCGACCTTGCACTTTTCCAGATGCAACGTTTCATGCGGAAAACCCGCAGGAAAGCAAAACAGCACCTGCAAAAACCAGATATAACTGCAATACACCGTAGCCTTTCAGTATAGGGCCATGAAAACCTTCCTAAGCCGCATGTAATGCTCCACTAGAAACCAAGCCCTTTCTGCTTGACGTTTGTCATTGCTGCCGTCAGCTCCTTTCACCGCGCTCACCTGCACCCCCACGGCGTGGGGCTGGCACACACCTGGAGAGGCTGAGGCTCTCCTCTAAGCACATTTCAGCTACACATCTGTCACAGGAAGACGGGGCCTGCTAATGGACTCCAGGCACATCCGCTGCAGCGGGGTCGAGCAACTGGTGGCTTGTACCCAGGAAACAGGGACACAACATATGTGCCACGTATGACCCATTGACTGGGTCTATGCAGCTCGTGGGGAGACAAGGGCTACTGTACAGAGACAAATTAGATAAAATAGACAAAGTAGATAAATTAGTATGTAAATAAATTAGGAGAAATGCTTCGTCTGTTTAAAGGACAAATGCGGTGCAAAGATGGACTAGGCAGTGTAACAGGGCCCTTTTCTGTTGCCTAGGTATACGACTCTCTGTATTTTTCCTTAGAGATAATTTTGAAATTACAAAAACTATAAATAGAGCATCCAGAGCAGAAAAGCACAGGAAGGAAGAGGAAACTCCTAATAAATTACATATCTTAAAAGGTTTTGACTAGAGGGAGGAAAAATGTACCTCCAACAACAAGAAAATGTAATAGAAGCTTGTACCAAATATTATGAATCCGTGTAAGAAAAAAAAGGTTTTGACTTCTCTCGCTACGGGAAGACACAAAGGTTTTGGTACTTTATGCTTAAGTGGGGAAAATGTCGAGATTGCTTTTGCTGTACTGTGATTAAAAAAAAATCGTGCTGTTTAAATTGTGTTAAATGGAACTCCTGCTTTCTTGCAGCCACAAATTTCAGAGCAATTGCTTCGCATTCAGCTTGTCCAGCAGTTTGCCTATTGAGAACCTGGCACTGAACTAAACAAAAAGTATTATTTAACTTATAACAAAATACAGCAGTCTTGTCCCAAATGCCTACTGTTGTGAGTCACAGACAAATCAGCGATGCCAGGTCCAATTTTGTGTGGAGGATCCCAGGGGATGTTTCAGATACCGGCATGATTTGGCTTCTGTTGGGTTTTTGTGGCAATTTCCCCGTATGTGACGCCAGAGATGGCAACTGCTCTCCAAGCAAGCAGAAATTTTGGGCTATTGCTTGCTGAGGACCAGGGGGTGTCCTGCAGAGAGCTGCCCACCAGCCCACCCTGCCCATAGTTCTTCTCAGACAGTCGCTGTTGGAAACCGTCCCTGTTGCTACCTGATGGCTTTGCACAAGGGCTGTGAGAGAAAGCTGCTTGCCCGTGGTTTTGCTAGTGTACTGTGGAGAAACAACCCCAAATTTGAATGGGAAGTCTGATAGCATGAAGATGAAATTGTGTTTTCCAGCCTCCAGCCCTGCACTTCAAAACTCTCCTGCTTTCCCTTCTAGTAAACATGAAGAAAAAAAGACAGGCAATATAAATTCGCACGCACAGAGAGCGAAGGATCATGCAGTTTTTACAGTCAAATTTGAAGATGAATTAGTCTTTGAGATAGCGTCTGTTTAAGGATTATGTTGTTAATAACCTAAATTTGACACACATTTTTTTTCCCCCTTCAGTCACTACCTGCAAAGCCTCTCTGAAAATTGTTTCTTATGAAGCTGTGTCATTAATGGCTTCCTGCGAGGTTTCTTTTGGAAGCGGCAGAAAGGTAAATAAAAATGAATTAATACAGCGTTTTGGGTTTGTAGGCAGAATATGCAAATATCTTACTGACAAAGCCTTAGTAGCATTAAAGGCTTTCAGATCCTATCCTCAGAGGCTCTGCTTGTGGAATCAGAAGCCTTTAGGCAACCTTTAACTTAGCTTATGTGTAATGCACACACATATACATGCACACGCACTCTCTCTCTCTCCTCTCCCCCTCCCTAATGTCCTCCTGGACCAGTTCCCTCTGGTGCAGTTTTCAGCTTCACAGTTCATGAGTTTTATTTTCAATCAATAAATAAACCTATTATCAAGTTTTGTATGCTCATCATATATCGTCATCTCTCATAAACCATTTCCCTGTGCGGGTCAGCTTCACTGAGCGTGCGCCACTCACCTCTGTGTCTCAGCAGAGGGCTGTCAGGTGTACAGATGGGATGGGTATGAAGGTCTAATCAGATTTCAGTTCTAATACTTATGAATAAATCTGTGTAACAATTCATTATGAGTATAGGTATGGTTATGAGTATGAGAATTACTAAACTGTGTTGCAAAATCGATCAGCATTCTGCTACTCTTTGAGCCCTGATCTGTGACATCTTCTCACAGTACAGAGCAGAGGATTGCCTTACACTTCCCCAGACGCATCCATACCGTCAAAGAAAATCTTATTTTTGATATATAGTGTTACAACACTTACCAGTCATTTTACACAACTAAAGAAAAGCTTCTTGCATGCCCCTTACAACATGGTCAGGTTCCCACTGCAGCAAATTACAAAGGGAATCGTTTTAAGAGCCAGTGACTTATCATGATGAACCTTTCCTTATTGCTCATGCAGATATCTTTAGGCAGTATTAGTTTGTGCATGGTGTGAAAAAGCAGGCCATCTTCATGCTGATCGGGTCTTTGGACAGTTACTGATTTGCACCTCGAATTCTTTCTGTCAGCCCAGACAGAGTATTAAATGCTGGTGTCATATACAGTTATCAAATGATAGTATTACAAGGCCAACTGACAAATAATATTCCAAAAGAAAGACTCCAAATTGCCTATTTTGCTCACCTGTGACAGTGTATAATCTTGTACACAAACAAAAAAAATTAGCCTATCAGTGACCAAACAGGGAGAAAGCTGGAAGCAGACGTTCCCAGTTAAGCACATTTTTATAAGCACACAGATATCCAACAGTATTTTGAACTTACCCTGATAAAACTTCAGTTACTTTATCCTCACTACTGTCATTACTACAGGGTAGATGGGATACTACTACTACTACAGTATACCACCACTACTACTGGAGCTAATACAACTAATACTCCTTATAGTAACAGTATCATTATTAAGTAGTATCATCACACACTTCTAGTTAATTAGAAATGTCTGGTTTTTTAGATCCATTTCCTTATCCCTCTCTGTAGCATTTTGTCTTCTTTTAGACCTGGCCAAAAATAGCAGGGGAGAAGATATTCTGAGCCAAAGCAAGAATCTCTCAAGGGAGGCATTTGGGATTTCCCACTATTAAGAGGGATGAGTGGACTCTAGGGAGATATCTTTCCATCTGTGGCAGTGGCTCAGTTACAGAGTGTCTCTATAAGGAAGGGAGGTTTGTGTTCTTGGAGTAAGTAAGAGTCTAAGATATTGTAGTGATTTAGGTTAGTTTGAAAAAAAACCCTCTTGTCTCTATTGGAAGATGAATTTAAGTAAGGGGAATAAATGCATCTCATTGCAGCACGATGAAACCAAAGCAACCAAAGCACACCTCAACACTACACCATTAAAACAATGGAAGAGCTTTTGAGCTTTGTATTCTTTTTCTTGAGTCTGGTATTGAGCCACTGGTAAAGTTAATATTTGTGAGGTTTGGGAAAATCGTTTCCATGGTGCGCTTTCCAATCATATGAATTTTAATATTCTAAGCATCTTGATTTCAGTTTAGATGGCCATGACTCTGCTGCACCCTGCTCGAGCTGGCTGCTTGCTGTGAGTCCCTGTGCATCACGGGGAGCCGGTTCAGCTCTGGTGTATGGAGGTGTTTGAGCCATGACCAAAGAAGCAGAGAAGGCAGGTGCCCTGCAGGCACTTAATGCTAAATTCAAGGGATATCTCCTATCTCAAATGTCAGTTCCTGCCCTCTCCTCTCATGGATGCTTTTGCTGGAGCACACTGCTGACTCCTGTAAGTACAATTCAGCTGCTGAAGGAGAAATGGAGCCAACACAATAATGAAAAGACACTTCCAATCCTTCACAAAGCCTCACTATTTGCCCACAAAAATATGCTGGAAATCATAGGAGAAACTTAGTCATGACAAGTAATTTTGCTGCTGGTTTTGTTCACTTTTTACTGTTCCTAATTTGTCTAATCCTTAACTCTACAAACTGCACACTTACAGAGCAGATTTCTCACTAGTGTCAGCAAGGTCACTGTATCAATGGGGTCTTATGGTCAGAAGGAAAGTTTACCATCATCTGATCTGTCACTGATGATCAGATTTGTTCCGAAAAATATCTATACAATCTCTCCTTGAAGGGTACAGTATATAACTTGCTGCCTGATGAAATCTAGAATGTATGCCTATTCAATAACTGATTCCTTAAAGATGTTTGATAACTTGGACTGTGTGTATAACTTTATAGGATACACTTGATCTTAAACCACATTTCTCTGACTGTGAGACCCTATATAACTGGGATATATCTTTATGCCAAAGACAAGACTACATGTTTTAGCTGCAGATACTAGTGATACGATAACTAGCAACCTGACTTGGTTTTTTCCTGCTTTTTATTTGCCTAAAAAATATGATAGCTTTACTTCCTCTTCAGAACTTGTTCAGCATGAAGAATGTGAGCAGTCTTTCCTTCTGAACAGGGAAGGCATGCTCTATTTTCTTTATACCATTATAACCCTTGTCTTTAAGTTATGCTTCTCTGTATTGACCTACTGTTTTTGCGATTTATTTTTCTGAGCACGTCTGTACTGGCCGTAACAGGGTCAAGGCCTTGAAAGCAAGCCAAACGGATTTGGGAGCCTCTTTCTTTTGTTTCAGTGGATGTTTGCCAGAATGTCTAAGTCCTGCAGCAGCACTCACTGTGATGAACCCTCCTAGAACATCTGCCACCACACATGGACTACCTCATTTCTGATCTGAGGGCACAAGGGACCCATACATATATATTTACAGGTTATAAACAGTAAGCCTCCACAGGGTGTAGGTTAGAAGTGTTCCTTTGTGCATCTCAGGTGTCTATGAGGCAGGAGGCCAAAAGTCAGTTTCCCAAGAGATGTCTTTGACCTCATCTGGATCTCATACATTGCCAAGCAAGCTCAAGACAGACCTCTGGGATCTATCTTTTTTTTTCTCCCTACCCAAACTAAAGAGACAGCAGTTATGCCTACAGCATTTAGGCAGATATTTTCGGTCATGGAGGCAGAAAAACTAGGAAAATAGACCTAATTTATACCTAAACTGTTGCTAGGATTCACTGCTGAGAGCCTCTTTCCTTGCCTTGCTCATGCTGGCTGCCTTCAGGGGGCCTTGAAGAGCTTCCCTTCAAGGAGATGTGGTGTGTAATTCACTCCGCTGCACATTGCAGCCCCTGAGCCCACCTCTCACTGTTGTTAATTTCCATGGAAAGAGTTACTTCTCTGGCATCAGTCGGTAGTGACATGTATTCAGAGCAGGCACATGCTTTGTGGGAAGCAAGATACCAGATGTCTTAATGGGAAAATTGTAGCTAATGTAGCATCCATGCTCTCTAGCACCTTGGCCAAGGCGGGAGACTCCCTTGGCGTCCTTTGGCAGTGTTTGTGCAAGCACCAAATGCCTTTTGACATGCACCTTATGTAATGCAGAGACATCTCTCCTTGGAAGCTGTGGACAACATTCTGTTGAAAATGAGTTCTTTTGCAGTGTCTTCGTGATTTGTACTTAATCGTAGATGAATAAAAGCAGAACCCAGTTCTCTCCTCATCCTCAGTGATCACATTCACTCCTGCAATAGAAACATGCTGGGCAAATGCAGATAAAAGCTTTTGTTTTCTCCAGGGGAGTTCTGGTGTCAACCCCAGGGAGGGATCTGGCCACTAATAAGTTATTGGCAAACCATCACACCTGGTACTGTTAACTTCAGTTTATCAGCGATTCCCATCTCTCATCTCCACACGAAGCAACCTTAGGTTGCATTTGTACAGCAGGCCCTGTTTGAGTCTGTGTCCTGATTTAATATCAATCTAATATAGATTGGTTAGAGATAGTCAGCATGGATTTACAAAAGGGAGGTCATGCTTAACAATCTCGATTCATTTCTCTGAGGAAGTGGCAATGAGAGTGGACAGGGGTGAAGAAGGAGACATAATTTAGTTGGACTTGAAAAGGCTCTCAATACAGTGCCACATAACAGATTAATTTATAAGGTTAGCAAGTATGGGACTGATGGTAAAATACTCGATTGGATATAAAATTGGCTTGATAACAAGGGCCAGGGAGTGGCAGTTCTGGTTGTAGTTCACGCTGAGGAAGTGCTATGCAATGCACCCAGGGGTGTGTGTTTGAAAACACTGTGGAGCTAAAAAGAACAGGCAAAGCCAAAACCAAAGGTGGTGGAGAAAAGAGGAAAAAACAAAACCATACTGAAAAGATGAAGGCTACAGCCTCTTGGGAAGCAAATGATCATGTCACCATGCAACTGGAAATTTCAGGTAACACTCTGTGAAGAAAATAAGCTAGGAACTGAGGGGGCAAGCCAGGCCCATCAGCTGCAGGTCTTGCTACAGAGGTCGAAGTGCACAGAGCAGAAAGGACCTTCCTTTTCAGGTGGGAAGGAGGGAAAAAATCAGAGCTTGTTCAAGGTGCCGATGAGAAACAAGTGGGAGGCCTGTCCTCAGAAACTGATCTTGCCCTCTAAATTCTGATATTCCTGTGTCCTTGCTATGGGGATGAATCACAGCAATTAGGGTGTGCTTTCAGCTCAGAGTAAGTCTTTGGAGAATCCTGATTCTTTCCATTTGCTATAATCTAAGGAGACTGGACTTCCTGAGCTGATATCAGCATTTGTCACTACCCTGCAAGATATGCGTTCTGTAATAAAGCAGAGAAGTGGCCAGAAGACAGAAATGAAATTTTAACTCAGGTACAGGAGAGAAGACAAAGGATGCTAAGAGGCCTCAGAGATGCACCGTACTGAACAGAAAATGGGAACTGTTTTCAGTCAATACTCACCTCCTTACAATGTGAGTAACTTTCCCATCTCTCAGGTGATATTCAAAGAAAGTCTGGGAAAGATTTATTAGAGATATTGGTGGTGCCATCAGGTAGCACTCCTGGTAGTTCAGGAGAGTATAAGATTTGATTTCCAGCAGAGTTTCCAGCTCAGAGTCCTTTGCTTTCATATTAAAGACCCAGGCAGCCAAGCCGACTCCCATAGGGAACCCATAAGGAGACAGAGTCTCCCCAGTGCTACCTGTGCCTCTGTCTCACTCCCCAAACATTTCAAAGGCAGGAACCTCTGGAAAGATAAGACCATAAAGTTTGAGTAGACTGGGAAAGACTTTTTTTGTTAAACGAAAAAAAAGCTGCTCTTTTAGTGTGCGAACGGTGTGCTACCAGATTAGAAAGTAAACTTGATGCACTGTACCAATTAGCCTGGCTCATTTGTCTGTGGTTCATGCAATAGGCTCTGCTTTGTTATTTGCGTATGAGTATTGGCTCAGAACTTTGGTTCTGTTCCTGAAGCCATTAAAGTCATTAGTCAAGCTCTCATTGATTTGAGCAGGACCAAGATTTGACCCTTTGTGGCTATTCAGAGGACACAGATAAACTTTTAAATCAATCAAGGGTGTAGACTCATTTTGCTGGGGTCATACGGTTAATACATCCTGTTCCTGTCATTTCCGCTATAAATCTGTGAATGCTTTTAAAGCAAGAGGAAAACCCGATTCCCTTCCTTTTGCAAGAAAATATTATGTTCCTTTTTATTACAAACAAGACAGGGGTCCTTTTTCTCAGGAAAATTTGTAATGGGAAAGGTAATCTCAATACTTTCCAGTCAGTGAGAGGTAATTTGAGACAAAGTATTGGGCAATAAAGTCTCCCATCTGCAAAGCAATGCAAATGTTCTCCCACTGACTTCCAATAAGCCTTTATTGGATCCTGATGATCTTTTTGCCTGGGCATTAAGTCAGTACTCATTGTGCTCCTGTCGTCTATTAAAAGATCCCTTATCTTCTACATTGCATCTAGTCTAAACAACTCTTACAAGATAGAAAAGATTTTTAACTTCCTACAAATGTAATCAAACTCTTAATTAGTGACTTCATTTGCATGGCTTCAGATCTGAGTCTCTAAGCTATCTGGTTTTACTTCTGGAGGGGGATATACTCCTAAAAATTGGCTTATTTGTATGAAAGAATTATGAACTACTCTGGGCTTTTGTTTTGCTGAAAGACTCACTTCATGGTGATTACAGAAATAAAAACTGTTCTACTTCCTCTTGCTGAAAAACTGTGGTGGAGAATACTCACCCTGATTTGGGTCAACTAAAAGCAGAACTCTGCATCCTTGGTTTATCTCGAGTCCTATTGCCTTCAGAAATATTCTGTTTGATTTGGTGAAAAAAAAAGTGTTGATGTGACTGGATACGTGTTATGAAAACAGCTTCCTGTACTCGCTGCTTTTGATGGAAAGATGAAGAAATAGGTGGAAGAGGGGAAGAAAGGACCTTAATTATGTATAGGTACATAAGCACTACCTTGTCCAGTCTGAAAGCCCAACTGGCTTTCAGAGGCAGCAGATCTGTATGTCTGTGTGCATGCATGTGCATGTTTTATAAATGGTTTGATCTTACCTGAGCATCTGTGGCTCTGGCGACATCCCATTTGTTCACAGTTCTGTAGGCTCTTCAGTAAACTCGCTGGATAGATGACAGTTCATTAAATTAGTTGACAATGCACATCCAGCCTTTCCACCCTTCTGCCCCAGCCCTAAAATTAAAATAAAGAAATTACAATGGCAAGAAGGAAAAATACTATGCAAATAGCTCTGAAAGCACTGACACAGTTAAACTAATGCAGTTCCTAGAATCATAACAATAAATGTGCTGTTAGGGGCATCGCAGTTACTCCAGTGATGCGACCACCTTGCAATAGCAACAGTGCAAGCTGTCAGAGCCGGTTCTCTAAGTAGTCCTGAAACATTTTTTGGCCACTGTAACTTTTCAGAGTCATGATGCTTTGAAACAGCCCTCTTCCCCTTGCAGCTCTTCACGTGGCCTTTAGATACCTGCATACATCACCTTTCAAAACAAGCATATATCACTTTTCGAAACAAGTGGTTCAGGAACGAACTTTCCAGAGATGACAGTTACTGAGATCAGTTGTTTTTGGAAATGTTCTTTGATGAAATGACTTGACAAATTTTCCTGCACGACAAAGCTTTCCCTCAAATATTATAAAAAATAGCAAAATAGACCAACCTCAAAGAATCCCTTTGAAAGTGTGCAATCCTTTCAAGAAGTTTTTGTTTCTTAAAGTTCCTACAAATAATAATTTATAAAATCTGCTCCCCAGAGCTAAACCAATGCAATAGCATCACTACAAAAATAGCTAACACGAAAAAACCTTTCCATCATTTTTTTTAATGCCCAATCTTCCTTGTTCAACTGTGTGTCTTAGAGCAGTCTGTTCATTTTGATCAACTGATATAATGTATAGGCAGTATGGCTGAGATTTAAAAAGCCTTTATAACAACCCAGAAACACCACCCTCAAGCCCCTTCTTGGAAATAGTGGCTTTAGTTAATATTGGTTAACACTTACTTGGAACAGGCATGTTATTCTTCCATTAAGCTTTATTCTGGTCATTCTTCCCATCTCCATTTAAATTCTGTTTTCCTCTCGGTTGGCATCTGTACCCTTAGCTACCTCATAAACAGGATGCGTTGCCAACTGGAACACGCGAGCAGAGCTGAAAGCAGCACTGCTAACCTCTGCTCCTTTCTACCCCCTCCAAGTTGGAGACATATCAAACTCCATGCCTGGAGCCTGGGAAGTGGGAATTCTGGACCACTTGGGAACTCAAAGAGCCAGACTTCAAGCTATTAAGCTATCGGGCGGGCTTACAGAGCTATAACTGTTCATACATTTTTTGTGGGTTTTTGTTTGTTTGTTTTATCAGCCCAGCAAGCCAATTTCTCATGCTCTTAATTCAGCTGAATGCATCCTTCGCTATAAAGACATGTGCTGAAAACTGTGAAACCGATTAGACATTTTTACTTGGCATTAATAAAGCGGCTAAAATCTGATTCAGAATGACTAGCCCAGTAGTTTTAATTTCTAACTGGACGTACAGAGGAGAAAAGATCTAGGCACTCAAAGTTGCTTACGGATTTTGGCTATGGGCAGCACCTTCTCGATGTTACATGCCTCAAATTTGCATTCTTAAGAGACTGCATACTCAACAAAATAAAGTATGGAATCTGGAAATCTTTGTCACAAGTAGGGGAGGCACTGTAAAGAAAGCCAAAGAGACCAGGTGAGAGGTGGGTGAGAAGGTTCCCGCTCTCCTGCCCTTGGCACCCACTGCCAGCGACAGGCATCCGGGGCAGCATCTCGCGGAGCAGAGCTTCTCCCTGCTTTGCACAGCAGAGACCAAACACACTTGCTCTGGACCTTTTTTCAGGACTGACGCAGGCGGAATCGCCGATGGCTCTTCCCTTTTTAGGATCAACCACTGTGTGCGGATGTCTGCGTAACCAAATCAGTATTTGATTTTTTTTTTTCCCCTTCAGTTGTGAGGTCAAGGCTTTTTGCCTTGTCTTTTCTACAACGGTAAAAGTTTCTCTCCTCAGTTTGTAAGGCAGAAAGCAGCCACACGACACCAACAACTTACACGTTGCTAGTCTGGGGAAAGAAAGCACATATTTAAAAGAACCAGCAGCCTAGGTAGGATATAATGTGACTGAAGAGCTTCACCGTAACATTGTAGAGTACAAAAATGAAAATATAAAGTGCATTTTAAATGATTAATGTACAAAAGCTGACCTCTTCCAGTGTGCATTAATCAAGAAAAAATGCACACTTTCTACAGTGGTTAATGTCGCAGGCCCATTATTCAGCTTTGATAATGTGCATAAAAATGCTCAATATGACAATGAGTTGGGGTAGCTGAGAATTTAGGATGGTGGCAAGTTTGTTGTAGTATTTGGATTAGCATTCTTAACCTACATCTTGACAGCTTCTTTTCTTCATTTCACAAGCGTTAATAAAATCTAGCTTTATCCTCTTTGATTTTTGGTTATTTTTTCTTGTTTTGGTTCTTTTTTTTTTTTTAAACAAAACAATTAGAAAATACCTGCTCAAACAAATACTACCAGCATTCATTAGTCAGGATGGTTATATGTAAAAGAAATGATGCCAGATAGTAACAAATCCAAGAGAAGTTTATTATGAAAATGGCACCTGCGGGATGAAAAAAAATTAAGTTACATAAAGACAACCATGTATGACATGTATGAGAATCTACAAAAGTATAAAAAGAACCCTGTTGTAAATGAAGTATGTACATTTCTGATTTGCAGCATTATCAATGATCAATGAAAAAAATGTTTCAAATAAGCCAGGCACTCAAGAAGTTAGATTCGGTTAGCTTAACACAAAATAAATGTACCATAGCTGTCACTTTTTAACATTTTAATTTTTTTTTTATATTGTAGAGTTGGTAACACTGCTAAGATTTATACGAACAGAATCCCTTTCCCCATTATTCAGCTACTTGGCACCAGTCTCCTCATAAAAGATTTCATATATTTGTACAAGAAATAGTTAAAAACACAGACACAGTCTTCACAGGTAATGAAGTTTTTTTTTTCATTTTGTAATTTTAAACACTATGGATTTAGACAGCAGCTGTGATTATCTGTTAGTTTAAATCACCAGAAATCATTTTGACACAACACAGAAACATTTATAAAAAAAAACCCAAAACAACAACAGCTGTCTAGCTGTTCTTTGTAGCTGATAGGTGCACTCCTTTGATTGTTCCATAGCTAGAGTAGAGCTTCCAAAATTAAACTTTGAATTTCCCAATCGGCTTTCTCGCCTTTTTTAGACCTACTTAAATCCTTCCAATGGAACTTCGAAAAGCTCTTTAATTAAATTTGTGGCATCCAACCCCTTTTTTGCTATTGCTCCACTGTGGCTTGGACCCACTTCTCAAACTCAAAGCTATCGCAGGAATTGACTCAATGCAGTGAGCGATCAAAAATTCAAAGGACAGCTGAGTTAATACATTAGCATTGCACACGTAAGCAAATATATATGACAATTCTAAGCTCGGTTTCCTTTTTAAACAATGCTGGTTGACCTTTGAAAGCATTTCCTACCTCATCGGTAATTGCTCTACGTATTACTCCGCCAGCCTACCTGGGAGAAAACCAAAGAAATGCACCCTCTGCTTACAGTTCGAGCACAAGGGACTCTGGGAATGTTAACAACTGAGGCTATATGGCGTCAATTTGCTTAATATATCTGAGCATTACTCCGTAGTGCATTGTGGGGTACACTGGAAGAGTAAGTCATACCCAGAATTCCTCTGTGGGAAAAATGGCTCCATTAACCTTGAGCTAGTTAAGAGTCTTTTATCTCTGAGAGTGAAGAAGAGAGAACGAGAGAGCGAGAGAAAGAGAGGGGGGGAAAAGTGTGGAAGGGCGAGGGGAGGGGAAAAGAGAGGTCTGAGAATACACAACAGCAAAGCAACAGCAGAAATTAAAAGGTATACAGACAGTGGAAGCAGCATAAGGTGACGTTACAGAGGAAGGCCACCACACAAAAACCACTAACCCCCAAGAATCACTGGTTCACTAGGACTGCAGGAATGGGACTTTACCACTCCGGACTAGAGATAAAGCACAGAGAAGACAAAGGACAAAACAACTACATTAGCTTAGTATATACTGCATATAGTAACACACATTGAAACTGCAATGGGACTGACAGCCAAGGACACTTACACATTGTACACATTACAGTTCTCACATCTGTTATTAGATGCCTTAACAAACAGCTGCCAAAGATGGAGTGGAAGAAGAATTTATATTTGACAGTCATTTGGAGTGTTTGACACTACACTGTGATTTCTGGCAACAAAGACAAAATAGGAGATTTCTTTTCTTTTACTTAATGTGCAGTTTTCAGTTGTAGTTATCTATTTCAAGCTTATTAACCCATTCTTTAGTTTTAAAACATATTGGTTTCCACACTAGAAATAAGGAAAAACCAAGAAAAAATACCCAAATCAAAGAACAAAAAGAAATTTACAACCTTCCCTCTATAATATTAAATGAAAAACAAACCAAAACATGTTAAATAGTCCTTCCTTTTTTTCTTACTCTGAAGTGTTATTTGATGTTGTAAAATTAGCCTCAGTTACACTGAGAAAAAAATAAAGCAAAACAATATGCACCTAAGAAACTGCTCCTCGCGTCAATTAAATTGAGTTTTTTGTTTTTAAGCTCTTTTTGAAAAAGGCTTCCTGACCCATTTAAATTTGATGTGAGGCTATGCTTGTTAGTTTGGAGGTAAAAAATTTAAGTCCTGCAGCAAATGTTAATGAGGGCTTTTGTCTTAACTAACCAAGGAGACTGCAGCACCTGACTATAAACCAGTACGGAACACATTCTTTCCAAAAAACCCAGCCCACAAGCTGCATATTGTATGAAGACATTACAGATTAATAAATGATAGCACCATGGTTTTAGAAATTAAGTTAAAGTTTCAGTAATTAACATTTAGTCCAACTTTTTAACATTCTAGTCACAGGCCAGAAATTAACTTTTTAAGAACCCAAATTATTTTATGTGCAAGTAAGAAAAATCTTAACCATAAAAAGAGAATTAAACTCTGCATAAAATTCTAAAATACTATCCCCTATTTTAAAGGAATTAGGAACAAAAACCCCTTTTCATTTGACTTAGTCAAACAGGGCACATTGTTTATGCTTGTCTCTTTTAATCTTGATCATATCAAGATCATTTTGAAGTAAAACCAATGCTTGTCACTTTAAAATCTCTTTACCACAACACTGAGTATTCTATGGCAGAGGCATACACATATTAAAGGCATCTTAATAAAGATGCAAAGGAAAAAACACACATCTTAGAAGAAGACAAAATGGCAGGCAACTGGTACTTCGACTCTCTGAAGGCAAAAATAAAAAAATATCTTTACATTAAAGAATAAGTCAAGTTAAAGAGAAAGGGAATGAAATGGGGACCATCGTATTGAGAGAATAAGCTGACCTGCTCAAATTCAAAGTGCTAGAATTAAAGGTCTAAATTAAAACATAGTCTATGCCTCAGAGTATAACACTGAACACAGTATGTGGTCATATTTCAATCCTCTTTCCGTTCCAGAGTCTGTGTAGTGTGAATGCCATTGCTGTACACAGGAAATGGAAGAGTGGAAAAAAGTCCTTCGGCAGTTGTGAACACATTCCCTGCAGGCATTTGGGTCAGACTGGCCCCGCTCACAGCGCTTCCAAACGGTCCCGACATATTGAGTCGGTGAACGTGGTGGTAGAGCATTTCCATCGGTGTTTTAGGATCCAGCCCAAAGCTGGGGCTGTTAACGTCAACAAAGTTAACAGCGTGGGTGTTGGGGAGGAGGTTGCCCTGCATGGCTAGAGTAACTTCAGCTGGAGCATACCGAATAGTGCCAGTGGTGTAGACCCTCTGAGCAGCAGTGCTGGTCGCAGCAAGGGTTCCCGTTACCCTGTGAACCAAAGGAAGCACCACATTGCCTGCTTGTAACCTCTGAAGGGCTTCCAGGTCCCCAGTGTACAACAAAGAGTTGGAAGTTGTGGGACCTCCTGGATGTTTGTCCCGTGGAGACGCCGAAAGCGGGGGTGACAAAGGGTCAGAGGACACAGGAGCCAAGGCTGAGTTGGATGAGGTGCTGAACTGAGTTTTACGGCTGGCAGTATTTTCAGTCCCCGGTGGGGTGAGAACGGAGTCTGGAATGGAGACATGTAAACTACTGCTGGCTTGGGGGGAAGGGAAGTGCTCGGAGCTGGGGGGCTTGGTCATACTGTAGGGTGATTCATTCCTTGAGATTTCCCTGTTGGGTGGGTAATTCCAAATACTGCTATCATTATCAAAATTGATAGGTTCTGAGATTTCTGTTTTAATTTTGAGCACTGAGGCACTGTTTGGTGACGAGAGCAGCTGGGGCTGGTCCACCAAAGCTGAGTCAAGTCCATTTGGACTTGAGGTGCTTGACAGCCTCCTCCGGATCATGCTGCCTCCCTTTTGCTTTTTTCTCCTCTTCTTCCTCTTTTGATGTTTGCTGGAAGACTGGGCATTTACTTCCCCTGCACTATCTGAGTCCTTGGCACTGTCCGAGGTCAGTGATTCACAGTTCTGCAACCGCAAGTCTGACTCACTCTCAACGTAGCGCTCCACCTTGATCTGCATAGAGCCAAGAGTGCCAAAACTGTCCTCAGGGGCCTTCTGATTCTCGAAGTCAGAGTTTTCAAAGCTGTCATCACTGTCCCTGCTGTCCTGGTTGCTGGAGCTGTTCCCATCATCATTACAGTTCATTTCGTTATCCGACTGATTTCCTGGCTTTTTCCTGTCAGATTCAGGGTCTTCACTGTTTTCCGACTGGTTTCCTTTCTCATCTGACTTTGAGTTCTCATTGTCCTCTGGAGCAAAAGGAAAGTGAAACAAACCATTAGCAACAGGAACATAACATTATAACTCAACTCCAGATTTCTACCTACCAATGAGATTTGACTGCTGTAAACTCTTTTTTTTTCAGCAAAATTTTTATGTTATGTAGAGCCACAATTTCTTTTGCAACGTTGTGTTGGGAGAGTTTGATCACCGTGAATCTCTCTGACTCAGGACTGTTAATGCAGTAAAAGCCTATGCTATGTGGCCCGCACCTTTATTGAGGGGGGCCTTTTCATCTGCTCGCTGGACAAGAATCATTTTGACAACTGTGAGCACAACAGCATTGTAGCTGTGTCATCCCCAGAGGAGTCAATGAACAATCCCATTATGACCGTTATGTTCTCGTGATTGTTCTTTCACATCCGTGTCCTCCTACAGTGGGCAGGCATCCAGGTGCAGCACTATTTACTAATGAAGATTCCAGTCCTCTCATCTCATTTTCCTCTCACCATTGCCACTTTCAAAGTGGCACAGTGTCTCTGACTTCAGTGGAATTACTGCCGATTTTCTCCCGTGTGAGAGGAGAAGCAGGTCATATGTGTATGAATCTGAATGAATAAACCAGTTAAAACAATTTTGTTACATTGCTAGACTGTCTTCTCATATTCCCCTGAAAGGCAACAAATACAAAAAAAATCCAGAAAAAAATATTCAAGCAGTGAATTAAATTCTTGATTGATTATCTAAGGGCCAAATTATCTAAGGGCCATTGAAAATAGCCCAGCTACAGCACTGAGAAGCTGTCACTCTTCTTGTCTGAATTCATTTAGTTGTATTTTAGATTTTTACCTAATTCTAATAGGGATGAGATAAACACTCAAGCCCACTGGACTCACATAGCCAAAGCAGCTTTGAGGCTGAATACGCTCCATTATCATACTGTGTTTGAAAGGGTCACGAAAGGCTTCAGGAGATCCCGTCCTTTACAGACCAGCCAGAAATCTTTTGTTAGGAAATAAAAGATGTTTCTTCACTCATCAGAGCCAAGTACTACCCTTTTCAATATACTCATTTTAGGGGGAGAGGAGAAGGGCCAGTTTTCCTCTACAGATTGGTTACTCCTGGAGCCATGTCAATACCAGTTTCCCAGAAGTGCTCGAGAAGGTGAGCTTGACGGGGAAGTTGCCTGAGGATCCAGGGCAATGTACTTCACAAGTCACTTGGTGGGACTTTGAATGAGTCACTAGCAGGCAAAAGACCCTCCCTTTTGAAAAATTAAACCCACAGAAGAAAAGTAACAGCCACAAACTCCTAAATCTCATCCATCTTTTTGTTTCAGCTAGGCCTGAATTTCTCCTACATTTTTTTCCCTTTTTTTTTAAGATTTTTTTTAGGTTCTGTTTGTTTGTTGTTTTTTTTTTTTTTTACGGTCTAGCTAGTCAAATGTGGGCTTGGCTTGAGGTAGCCTAAAACTGCACAAAATTTGCCTGGCATTTTATCAGAACTTTAACTGTACTTGTTGGTTTTGTCCAAGACTCTGTTCCAATTTCAGGTCCCTTGGCATTTCTAGTTAATTCTTTCATAAGAAACAACACCCTGCTTCTGCTCTATTCCAAAACTCCCAGACATCTGCTTCTGAGATGTACACATCTGTGCGCCTTTTAAGAATGCTCTCTTGCTCTGTATCACCCTTAGGAGTCATGAATGCATGTGCACTTCTCACCTGGAGAAACTTACAGTGCACATGGGAAATGCAAACTGTTCTCCACATGTGTGTCATTTGGCTACTTAGACACAAGACAGCATAAAGGAAGTACTGGGAATAGATGAAGAGATGGTGGGCAACAAGCCTGTATGTGTGCCTAATGTTAACTTAAACCATCAAATCAAACTATCAAAGGAGAACAAATAAAAGCAAAAGATGAAAGAGAACAGCCCTATCATATAATCTAATATAACACAAAGCCCTGATCCTCTTCTTCCTTTTCCTTGATTTATGTCACTGCAATCCATTTTCTCCAGATTTTTCATGTTTGTTATTACAGACATGAGGAAAATCAGATACCTATATCACATACTACAGCAGAGCAACATCCTTAGTTCTTGGGACACAGGAAATCACACTCCTTTCAAAGCCAGATGATCCATACCTATGCCTAGGTAACCACTTCTAAAACTAATGGGGAATGTGTGAACCATCTGTGAACTGGACCATCTGTAAGACTAATTTACACATTGAGTTTGACAAGTACATTTAGCTTTTAAAAAACAGCTCAAGTCCCAGACTTCAAGAACTTAGAAACAAGTGCTTGAACCCATACTTTCTAATAAAATATAGTTCTTTCAACCCAAGAAAACCCTGAAGTTTTGCAACCTTCACTGCTCCCTAGTGAGACTCTTCAAAAATGTATTTATACAGGAAAAAGGGTCATAAAGATTGACAGTCGAGACTTATCTTCAGAATGTATGCCTACTCTGGAAAGATAAGAACTAGAATTTTATTCAACAGTTAGAATCCCAGATCCTCTGCACAAGGCACAATACCTGTTCACGAAGCTTAGCTGGGAAATCAAATATTTCATTTGGTGCAATGTAGGCAAGGATGCATGCACAGAGTGAAGAGAAATACTGAAGAAATGGAGATGCTGTGGAAATGCCCAGGTCAGTAAAAGATTTCGCTAGTGTTTTTCAATTTAATTAAACAGGATTGAGAAGTAAAGGCAGCCAGAAAGACAATCACGTGGCACTCATGATATGAACCTTTTGTGGATGCAAAGGCACACCATGTGTTACCTGAGTTGTCCTTTGAGTCCGATTCAGAGTCAGAGGTTTCTGAGGATTCTGAGGTTTTCTCTGGCAGATGAGGAAGTTGTGCAATATCCATTGGAGTGTCCTTGTACTCTGGGTTACTGAAGAGAAGACAGCAAATATAAACACAATTGGATGATTTCCAGTTTCATGGCTTTCCTCTCTTTTCATATCAAAGTTCAGAAACAAAGAACATATATAGAAAGACTAGCAGAGCAAACACAGAAACATACATTTTTTTGCTCCTCAGAGCCTCACAGCAGGGATTTTATGAAGGTTTATTTTAATAGCGCTGTCAAATACTTATATTGACCAGGTACTAAAACTTGTTTGATTCTAGTGAAGTTTTAGAGCTATCACAGCATTCTTACTGAAGTGGGACACCACGGCTTATGTGATATCTAACAGTAAAGCTACACTGTGTAATCATCCAACAACAAAATATCTCGATTTCGATCCCATTACTGTGCTTGGAAGGACAGAGAGGGTGTTTTAACTTTTCCAATCTGTTTCTCTCCCACTGGCAATGTCTATTAGAGTTATCTCTATAGCAATGTTCTCTATCAACCTTGCAAGAGCCCTTTCAATACCATTTTTCCCAACACTCCTGTTTTCCACACTTTAATCAAGCAGACCATACAGAAAGTGAGCAAGAAGGTGCTCAGTTAGGGCTAGAGAAAATGACCATTGCTCAAAAGAATTTGGCGAAAAAAATAGACAAAAAAGGTTATGTATTTTTAAAACACTGCACACATGCATCCATATCACCAAGAAACCAAAAGCAACCACTCTATGACAGATGCACATGTGCATGTTAAGATGCATATGTTAGGGATAAAGAACTGTCAACACACCCATTATAATCATATCTTCATCTGCTCATGTGGTGCTCACCTGTGACTTGTTAGCAGTGAACATGACTGCAATGTAAAAAAGCTACACTACCACAGAAACTGAAATAACCCCCCACAATCCTACGCTATTTCTTGGTTTGTACCTTTTAAAATGTGTTCCTTTCCCAATTCTGTGCAAAATGCAGGGCAACAGACACAGCTAGCCATATGTGGCATAGGAATGTTGAAAATAAATCAAGTCTTTAATCATTTTTGAATAGGTGAGCATTTCTATGCCGTTCAAATTCCAGCCTGGTGATAGAGCAGAAAATCCGCAGTCCTTCATAGAACAATACGAGGCAGCACTGGGGGTGACTGACACACTATCACAATGACAGTGTGCCCATATTCAGCCTATTACAGCGCACTGTGAAAATTCAGAGTTCACACAGTTCACATTGAAATGCCATTCTTACGATTACCATCTTTATGGCTTTGCCCTGACAAAGTGACTTTATTCTGTTGCATCCCAGGGCAGTCCCCAAATTTGCCCCCTCCAAGCAAAAGATGTTTGAGGGCTTTCACACGGTGAATAACAAGTTGCTAGAACAAGAACAGCATTAATCCTCCCTGTCACTATAATTAGTCTATCCTTTTACAGACAGCTGAATCATACTTTCTAATACATGGAAATGTATACAGACCAGTACTCCTGCTAAGAGTAGACCTAATTATGCCTTGATCTGTCATTAAAATATTATTTGGACATTTGGATCTTCCATGGATTCCAGTACTAAGAGAAATGTAAACTGAAAATACAAATTCCGTGGCAAAAGTAATCTCTCTTTACAGACCAGTGAAGAGAATGCAGCACAAAAATCAGGCTCTGGGGGGACACTTGGGGAAGACCACACTGCTTTTCTTTTTTTGTTAGGTATATTCCACTGGCAGATAAAATAATTTTGTGGGACATTTGTGGACTAGGTTCACTTATTGTCTGGAAAGCAGCAAAGAGGCCAGAGGCAACACACTTCTGGACGTTCTGAAGCCCTGCTAGGACTGGGGCAGTGAAGCTGTATGTCCGTTTCAGAATAGGCAGGCTTAAGCTGACCTTTTGAAACACTGCGTTTTGTCTCACCCATGTAAAAAGAGACAAAAAAAGGAGCAGGATAAGAATATATTCAGAAATGCCCGTGTTTCATCATGGCAGGACAGAAACATGCAAGCCTCAATGAACATTGCCCTGCTGTGGAAGGTTTCCCACAGTATCCCTCAATGCTCTCCTTCCCAAAACAGGAATCAAAAGTATTCCAGGCAGGCACAGTCTCTTAAGGGCTTGCTGGACTTGGCATAGTAAGTCACAATCTAACCCCTAGACATCACTTTGAACTCTCATGGCATCAAAGGGAATGTAACGAACCATGACAAGCAACTTAAAAGGAGAACAGGACAGAAAATGACAATTACATTTAGTGACAATCTTGAGGTTTCAAATTTTATTTGTTTGTTTCTTCTGCTCTGGAATGAAACAGAAAATCTCCCAATCTTATTGGACATTTTCACAAAACAGAATGTGTTGAAAGGTATTTTCAGAGAGAAAGGTCAGATTCGTAATTCACTGTCTCTCACGTAACTGTTGGTCTTCACTTGAGCTCACAAAACAAGTCCTTTAAAAATACTTGGGCTTTGGTAAACAGAACTTCTCAGGGAAGAGCCTTTCATTCAAGATATTTCTACTAATTCTATTTAAAACAGTTCTGATAGTTTAAACAGTTTTAATAGCTGCTTGTATTTTAAATCCTATTGTGCCTTTTTCACTGTGATTACTGTCTGATAGTTACAGGAGCAACATCCTAGTTCAAGGCTTTTCTCCTGAGAAAATTCCTCTCTCTGGAATGAGCTGGCAAACGCCTTTTAGAGGGACCTTTTTGTAGCATTCCAGGAGTTTTCTTCCATGCCTTTTCAATAACCAGATAAACCAGTGTCCAACACTTCACATCAGATTTTGTAACACAGCTACTGAAAGCTAGGGTGCATCATTTTCATTTTTGAGCTCAGGCTGAGTAGATTTCAGGGCAGTGGAAGGATGCGACAAAATGGTGGAGGGTTTACCTGAAGACTAAGACAGCATAATAATTCAAGAACATTCCAGTGTACTGAAACATGACGTGTTAGTAAACACAACGAAATGGCACTGCTTTTGAGGTGGGCTGCGTAAAAAGTTCTCCTTAACTTTCTCCAGCAGGCAATTGTTTTTTCCTTAAAATTCCCACCAACAGAAACATGCAACAGACACAGCAGTTGAAGTGACAGAAGTGACTGGAAGACCTACCTAAGAAGGTAATTGACCCAGATGATATTCTTCTCACTTGCATTCTTGGCATTGACAGCTATGGTTGCACTAGACTGTATCCAAATATAACCTCCATTCTTCTGCATCCAGCGGTAATACTTTGTTACACATTGACCCTTATTCAGCACTGGCAAAAAATACAGACAAAACAGAAGGAAGACGTAGTGCATGTTAGAACTGTGGTAAAACGATCCTCATTGTACAATGTACCACAAGTGTAAGCAGAAGGTATTTGGCTTCCTTTAGGTTTAAAGTGGCTTGCCAGTGAGATGACAAGCAGGATCTGAAGTTCAGTATAACTAGCTGCATGTTTTACAAGTTTTTAAAGTATAATTTTAATCTGTTTTTGGAAACTCCAGTGGAAGAAGGAAAAGTAAAAAGAACTACAAATCTCTTTGGTTCACAGAATACTTATTGCTGTGTGGACATTTTCAATGCACTCAATGTCAGGCTGTAAAAAAAGAAAAGGAAAAAAAGAAGCAAATTTATATGTGATTTATTCATAGCTCCTAGGTAGACCTCTTTGAGATTCTGGATATTTGAAAGGTTTGGGAAGATACTCTACCCCTGCTGCTTTGATCATTTTTCCTTATTGCAGGCGATATCAACCACTGAACTTATACATCTGTTTCTTTGATCTT
Organism: Apaloderma vittatum; assembly: GCF_000703405.1. Classification (NCBI taxonomy): domain Eukaryota; kingdom Metazoa; phylum Chordata; class Aves; order Trogoniformes; family Trogonidae; genus Apaloderma; species Apaloderma vittatum. Next base: position 49,920 of record NW_009703013.1, on the reverse strand, counting down.
GTCAAACAGAATTTACAGTTCTCAGATGAACCAAATCTCCACTGGTCAGTGGGGGGAAAGTCTTGGGAGAATTTACTTTCTACCAGAGTAAAGTAAATCCACCAACAGACTGAGAAAGAGGCCTAACGGAGGCACAGAATGGCTTGGTTAGAGCCTAAGAGTGACAGCAATCTTGGCTGTTTGAAATAATCTAGGAAACAGCGAAATAAGTAAAAGCAATCAGTAATGTGAAACAGTGTTATTAAATGATCACAGCCGGAAGGCTTAAAAATACAGATGTTTAACATAATACTTCAGCCAAAATATAGCCAAGTGGAAACGGATTTGGTTTGTATCTGATGCTTCAGTACGAGGAGAAGGGGGAGAAAGGCAAATCTGCACTGAGATGGAGCAGCGTGGTTTTGAAAAAACACTAAACTGCACAAAATCTGGGCACGACTGTTACTGGAGCACTCTCTCTCCTGCATTTCTCACTAATCCCGTGAAGCTTTGTGCACTAGAGGGCAGTGTGCATTCATATACACCACCTGCTTTTGTCATGTCCTTGTCTCCGTCTGCTAAAATGAAAAACCTCTAACTGCTGTAATAAATTTGGCTAAATTAGCTGCTAAATGGTTATCTCAAGTAATATGTATTTGCATTAATCATCTTGCTCTAAACCAGAACAAGCCAGAGTCCTAAAGACGTAGTAAATTCATATTGTCCATTTAATTACGGCTAATAAGTGCTTCATATACAATAGTTTCATGAAGTACATTTTCATTTTTTTTGTAGAGGGAAAAGAAAAAAAGTCACTTTGGAAAAGAATAAGTATTTAAGGCAGTTAAAGTTCCTACCATAAATGTGACAAACGACACTGTGGAGCTTTCAAGTTAACCAAATGTCTATACCCCTAATTATACATATGAATGTATCTATATCTAAATCCATGTACAACAGACACCTACGGAAAAAGATATTTACAAAGGTGGCCATATGAAACCAGACGCTTTCTTACCTTGAGGGAATGCCCCAATCCCCACTCCAATTTTTCAACTACCGGATAAAAAAATGCATGTAAAAAATGTGCAATGTAAAGTGAATGTAAAGTGCAAGCTAGGTTCAGCTGCAATACGAAAAATATTCGTGATCTGGGTCTTCTTGCTTTTCAGCAATCTCTCATTAACTAGGTTTATTTCTAGCAGAGATCCATAACTCTTCCTAAATTTTTACTTTTGTATTCCAAGCTCTAAATATTCTGCTATGATAATTCATTGGCTTCAAAACCTCATTATACAGCAGAATAAAGATAAAATACAAACAACTGACTACGAAGCATTTCTGTCAAGCCAATGTTGTACGGCACTTTAGAAAACGATCTCACATAAATTAGCCCAACTTTTTCAGTTATGAAGAATAAGGGGAGAAAAGTACTGCTGTAAGTTTTGATTACGGTAGACTTTCCCATTTCAGCAAAATAGGACATCCTAAATACTCTGCTTAGAGCTGATAGTAAAACTGAAATGCCTGGAAGTCTGGAGTGGTACTATCTTCTTTCTGGAAATCTGAACACCCACAAGCATGTGCAGAAACTAGTAAAATCTATCTGCACTTGTATCTGCTAATTGTACTGTTGTCTTCTGTGTAACAGTTTTTATCTGAGGGGTTTACCATGCTATACAAATGCCAAAGGATGAATCCTTGCAAGTGCCCCCACACACATTTGAAAGTCAAGGTGAATCACTGGCCAGTGACTGAAGAGCACACTGCAATTCTGCACAGCGATACCTATGACGACCCAGATCCTCCAGCTCTTTCAGCCCATTTCATCCTAGACAAGTCCTTCCTCCCTCAGTATCTTGTATATTAGTTGTTGAACCACTGGGAAAGTCTATGCCATGGGCTAAACAAGAGCATGCATTTCAGAACCACTGGAAAAAAAAAAGGAAATTAAAACCTTATAAGTTATTTCTGAAGGAAAAGGTGCTTGTTTTTTCAAGAAAGAGAATTCAGTGCATCAAAGTTGCATACAAACCATCTGCAGCCAGAGTTCAGACTCCCAAATTACTATACATCCAAAGAATATCTGAAATTCTGTCTTGAAAATGAGCTTCCCATGAAGATCATCTACCTGCAAATTCCCACTCTTTATTTGGCCAGCTCAGATATATTGCCACATACACAGGATTTTCCTTCCTGCATCTGTCTAAAGTATGTTTCATCTGAGAGATTTGTGGACCACACTCCGAAGGAAGTCCCATGATTCAATATAAAAATTCTCTCTGTAAAGAGATTCTCTGGCAGGCCAGCTGTGCTGTGCTGCTAAATCTGGTTCTTACATCCTTTGAGAGTGCACTAGGCATCCCCAAGCCACTTCGGAAAGCTCATACCATAGCACAGGAAGAAATTTCTCAGTGTGATGAAAGAGAAAGAATGAAAAAGAAATGAAATGTTTTCTTGTTTACGTTATTTTTAACTGTTAGCATTGTAAAGTTGAAACTTAGAAATTAGATGAGAATTTTGAGAAAATAAGCAACTAGAAGGGCATATTAGTAAGGGAAATCTATTTTCCTCATAGCCCAGTATTACTGAGTAAAGTCCAGTTTCGTTTTGAGGATCTTCAGTTTGCAATTACAGGGAGTTCATTAATGAAGTTACTGATTTGGAGAAGAAATGGAAGTAAAGCATCAGTTCATCCTAAGCTCTGCTTCTGAAGTTATGTTTTGTTACAAGCAACAGACCACGCATTTCAGTTTGGCATAAACTTCTGAAAAAGTAATGTCATGGGGACTGCAACCCACATTTATTCAGACTGTACTTAAAGCAAATCCCGCACTGAGAATCAAGGTTTAGCTCTGTATTTTTTGTACACTGCGAAATGCAGAGTTTCAAATTTCTATTTGCATTATACATGGAGAACCCAGTCTGCAGACAATGAAGTATGGGGGAAGATTAGTATTGTGACCACATCTGTGGAATCCGTTGTGAATGAAGTTACATGGGATTATGCAAGACTGGGTTATACAATCGTATATACACACATATATATAAACTTCACAATCAAAGGGAATAACTGAGTGCTAATGTTTTAAAACTGGTGACCTTTAAGTTAGCTGCACAGATATATTCCCTAAAATGGTGGATGCTAAACTTGACTAAAATCTGCTGAAATGTTACCTAGTTACTCAATTTGAATTCAGTGGTTAGCATGCAAGAAATACACAGCATATCATGGTAAGGACTGAAAAAAAAAATTAAAATATCTCACGTATTTGTCTAAGTATGAATATATTGCTATATACACAGTTCCCAACAGAGGGATTTCAGTTTTCCTCAGCAGCTTTACGCACAGCAATATTCTTGTAGCAGTGGAGTGAAAGAGAGGGGAGAAGAAGAAGCAGTCAGTGTTCTTCGCAGGAACCTTTTTCTGTTAGAAAATCAAAATAAATCAGTACAAGTTTGTCTTAAGAAATATGGTTACAAAAAGAAAAAGAACATAGTTTCTTCCTGTAAGGCTGTTCTGAGAAATCAAAGCCAAAGCTTCTAAATAGTGAGTTGTGTTTTAAAAGAAGGAAGTAGCTTAATTCAGTTTGAAGAGGAGATGAAGAAATTGTGTATCAAAAGGAGTCTTTTAGCAAAGTCTCTTACAAAAGGACATTTCACTCATGTGCATATGCATTTAAAAGCTACACTATATTGCGTATTCAGGTAAGTATTGAGTAAATAGGAAATGATGAGATCATCTTACATATTCACACAGCCTCACAAAGAGGCTCTTTATAATTGGTGAAAATATTGAGGTTACATCTGCTGTGCTATTCACCCTTCTCCTTGAAATACCTTTATCAATGACTGGATGGTATTGATACTGAATTTCCCTTGTGATAAACTTATAAGAATATTTTTAATTTACCGCATAAGGATGAAAATGCCATACTTAATACCATAGTCGGATACTTAGCTGCAGCCACAAGTACTCTTTCTACATTCACAAAACTGGCAGACGAAACATGAAAAGGAATACTGACTCTTTAATCTCCACTTCTCCACCTAAGGCCCAAGGCAAGCTGACAGGGTAACTTCATTCTGGAAACAGAGGGGTTTTTATTTTTTTAATTCTGGATTACTTTTTCTTCTGCTTTTGAAAACTGTGGGCTATAGGGGAATGAACCTGGCATAGACTTAAAACAAGAACAAGTTTCTTTATCTGAAAAGTTGCAGTCCTTGATGCTTACAGGAAGGTCATTTTCAAAACCCACAGGAAAAATAGCATCACAGCCAGAAAGAGTGCATTAAGTGCCTTATTTGCTTGTATCGGAGACAGTTTTTCATTTATAACAGCTCCGAGGATCAAGTGAGCCTTTGATGTTGTAAGGACTTTTCTATAGATTTTGCATTTAGTGAGTTAGATATTTTATATAGTAGGCCTCCACAAACTGGGTTTAAGCAATGAAAAAAAGTACTGAGCAATACTTAGCAATGTTAAATTATGTTTGTTACCTAAACAGAATTACGAGCTAGATGACAGACTTGTAGATATTTGGCGAGCAAATGTGTGCCACCTATATAATTCTTCACAAAAACTTTGACTTTGGATCTACTACATGGAGTGGGGTGAGATGTAAGCCACGACAGCGTGCAAATGTGTTTTCTACCCACCAGGCCAAAAGTGTGGCCTCCACCACAGATTGCTTGGGGGAAAATGTTGCCTTGCCATCACAGACGTCCCCACAGGTCGCATTGCTCTGCCTCCCCTCATTGCAGTGTCTTACCAATCCTGTGTGATTCCCTGCATCTCAACAAAGTATTATTATGAAAAAGAGAAAGATGATAACTGTTTAGAAAAATACTGGTTCCATGAGGTTTTAGAAAGCTGCATTTTACGCACACTGTATGACTGGAGAAAGCCCAGAGCGCTGGACAGAATTTTTTTTCAGGTTTGGGTGAAATGCACTGCATTGTGTCAATAACAATGACTGAGACCTGACTGCTATTGTGATATAAATATTAGACATCAATAATATGAATATTAGACATCAATAATTATCATAGAATCATAGAATGGCCTAGGCTGGAAGGGACCTTAGAGATCATCTAGTCCAACCTCCCTGTTTTGGGCAGGGACGCCACCTCTCGACTAGATCTGGCAACACATGGGGAATTGCTGCCTTCTAAACATAAATTCATATTTACCAAAGTCAAGCAGGAAGCAGCAGGTCAGATTCATGAAATAAAATTGTACCTCACTGATATCCAAACTCCCAACTAACTTCTTCATTCACCAGGAATAATTCTTTTAAGCATATACAGTCACTCTAAAACTGCTAAGTGTGGAAATTGATTCACTGTTTACTTCTGCAGTATGGAATATTGTTTTAATTTTACAGTGTAGGAATATTACACACATAAATACCTGGCAAATTCAGCAAAAATAAGCATCAATAACCTTGCAGAAAAAAAGAAGTGCCTTAATCAACCTTTTAGAAGAATCAGAAAGCTTAAGAATCTTCAAAAAGTAAGCAGTAGTTTTCCCGCCTCACTTTGCAGAAAAGAAAATCTTAAGAGCTGCCTGAGTCAAACTGTTTAAAAAATGTGGATTCATATTAGGATCAAAGTTTGTAGCTGAAGGTTGTCACTTGCCAAACACAGTGAGAAAAGTCTTGCATGCTATGTGATCAGCTGGAGAAGGAATGTAACTCTAAATAGTGAAAAGAGTTTGGAAAAACATTCATGAATTCTGTAACCTATCTTAATCCCAGGGCAGTGGTATTCCAGCCCTCTGAAAATTCCTAGCCTCTGCTAGAGATTCGGCCTTCGTTTGATACCAGATTATCTCAGATAAGGACCAGGTTGTTTAAAATCAACCCTGTTATCGGATTACATGATGTCAATTCACAGCAGCAGTATTAATTTATTAAAACCCAGCAAAACCAGAAAAAAAGTACTTCCCAGCACTAATAACAAATCATTATCTCCTACTTGAACAACAGAGGCACTTTTCTTCCCTCTTCCTTTCATGGTGTTTATAACCATGCCATAATATATAATTCAATGTATCACTAGAAGCACTCTTTCATGGAAGCTTACAGCATGCATTTCAGAAACCTTTTGTTTCTATATGTAAAATTGGTGAAAATAAACCAAGTTTAATGATAAACTGGCTTGAAAATGAACACTAGATTTGTCTACCTAGGATTCTTTAGCTTTTCGTCTCCCTTCTTTGAAGTTTCCTTTCCCTCGTGATGTGTCTGTCTCCCATGACTTTTAAAACTTCAATCCTGCCATAAAGTGATTTCCTTCTGCTAATATTGAAATGGTCATTTAGAAACCCAAGCCTGCTTTGAAGACCAACTTCAGACAGAACTTCCATTATCATTAATGAACTCTCTCTGCTCAGACTGGAAGGGAAAATGAAATCCTAGATCCACATTTTGCCCTCAGCTACTAAAATGCAACATCAGAGAAGAAATTTGGCCCTACTTGCTCAAGAAACTTATACCTGTCCTCCATCTCTCCACTAATATTAATGTCCATCATATGACAACCTATGCAAGATTAATTACTTTAAAACACAACCCTTTCCATGTTGAAGGCGTCAACATACTAAACACAACTATACATCCTACAAATGCAAAAAGAGGTTCAAGTTTCACAGAAGCAGATTGGCAGCAATACTAATTTTCTTTTTTAGTTTCATAGGTTAAAGATGGTCTGTTTTAAGGGACAGGATCCCTTTAAACATACTTTCATTTCTGGGATAAGAGTCCCTGTTTGGATAGCTGGACTGAGTGAAAAGAGTGGTTTTCTCAGCCTAATGTCTAGAGGAAAGGGATCCATAGCACAGTATCATGATGACATGGCACAAACAAATGTTCAAACACCCTTACATCCTTTTAAAAACCACAAAGATTCATCACCATCTCACATTTGGCAGTAAACTACCTTAGACATTTTAAAGCAAAATGTCCTTTTATACCAGATGACTTGTAAAATGAAAAAGAAACAAACAAATCCTTCCACCTTTCTCCACAAGCCTTGAAAAGGTAGCTTTGCATGAACGAGACAAAAACCCTTATAAAAAAAGAAAAGAACTTCTGAATAATTAAGCATGAACTTCTCAGTAAGTAAACATCTTATGATCTTAGGACCCATATCCAGCAATCTGTGGACATCAGGTACCAGGGCTTAAAATGTTTGGCAAGGCATTCCCAAAAGCCCACTGAGCCAAAGTCCCAGACAACCACCTACTCACTTCATGAGACATCAGAACCAACACTGATCCACCACTGGCCACATCATTCATGGACAGAAAAACCACAGGTGATTTATGTAGGTTCTTTCAAATGAGTGCTAATAAGACCTATTGTCACACTGTCACATATTTGGTATATGCCACACATTTCACTGATATTATTTTCATGTCCTTCCTGCTCTGAAAACTGTCTCAGAGATCCAAGGTTAACTGTCCAGACCTTGGGCAGTTGAAAAATAAAAGAGAAAAAAAAAAAACAACCAGTAGCACTAACATGTTTCTAAACCTCTGGAAAGATGTGCAACAGTTTCTCCACACCTTCACACAGTGACATTTTAGGATAGAGTATTTCACAGCCTAGTAAACTACAAACATAACCTTTAATCTCTCTTTGGGATTTTAAAGGAGCATCACTGTTTCTGGCTTAGGCTACAAGGTGATGAACACATTTAATCTCGGTAATCTTGGAGCCAACTTCAGCAATGAAGGTAAAAATGTATGTGGCTGAAGTACTTTTCTCCTTCATTTTTAAAATGGCATACATTTGCACTATGTAGCAAAAGCCATCATAGAAATAGTTTAGTGGACAGAGCGAAGCTGAAGCTGCTGGAGGCACACAGCAAAACCTTTTATTCCCACGGCTTTGCAATTTATCATGTGCTTCTGCAATCTATCACAAGAATAATATCAAAGTATAAATTCATCTTTGGGGCTGGAAATGTTGAGCACAAAGAGACTTTAAAAAAAAAAAGAAAAGAAAATGATTAAGAGAGTAACTGGGAAACCAGAGGTTCCCAGCAGAAGTCAGAGCTCAACCTTCACTCTATAGTCCTTTAATGCAGTAGCTGTACTCATATAGCTGGTACTACACGCATTTTTAATGAAAAAATAGAGAAGAGTTTAGGTGTAAATTTTAACTATGAGCTATGGAAGATGTAAAATGGAGAGCCTACGAACTGAAATGGGAATGTAGTCATCAGTATTGCACTAGATTTAATTTGAGGATGAAATATCATCAGAAATTAAGCTAAAGCATTATTGATGTAAACTAGGCATCTTGCAAAATAACTGTATACTGCTAAGCTACAGAATGCAAAACTCTGTAATTAGGTT
>NW_009703013.1:0-41545 GCF_000703405.1 Apaloderma vittatum | reverse complement strand
GCAGCTGATGGTTTAAGTAACTTAAAGTTTTAGCTTTGTACAGTTTTCTGGTTTGTTTACTGCCCAAAAGACTCAATACTGCTGGTAAATGCTCTTACATACTTTACATAGAAAAAGCATTTGTCCAATAGCACGCAATTTGTATGTGAAAAATTTAGCCACAAAATAACATGAAGATTAGAAATTTATTGAGTTTTAAAATGATATCTGAATATTTATATGGATAACTAGAATATAAAATATTACAATAGTTACAACTGTTGAAACAGAAATGTAAGCAGTGGTATAAATTCTCATCTTTCAAGGAATGAACCAACCATGAGTTAACAGTGCATTATGGAGAAGAGTGCAAGGTGGAGGTAATTGCATATCGCAGAGTGTTTTCCCCCTTCTAAAGTAACTGGCTTTGGTCAGAGAGCAGACAAAGAAATTAAGCTAGACAGACCAGCATCTCTCATAACCCAAAGAAGCATTTGCAGGAGCAAACATAACATCTGCAGGATTTCAGATCATGGCTAAAAGAAAAGAAACAAACGCTCTTGGTTCGGTGCACATCTCTTAGGATTCATTAAGACTGAAAAACAAACACTAGGCATGGGCTAAAACAAAGTCCATGCTCCTTTTTTTGCCTCGTTTGAATCAACAAATATTTTCTTCAGATGATTCCATTTTTTCTAGTTTCTTATCAACTGTTCCCTCGTCTTGCTCTATCACCACTATCTCCACATAAAAGGACATAAGGATGCCAGTCTCAAATACAGAAATATTTGCTGGTCCATAGCATGGACTGAGAGGAAGATTGTGCAGTTGGTCAGATCAACATTCCTGTAATACTTTGAAGAAAAAACACACTAGACTGCCATCAGGATGCCAGGAGGGCTTGGTTTAAGAATTAGCTCAACACCAGACATTCTATCAGCCTAATTTAGAATCAATCTTGCTTTTTAGTGATGATAATAAACTTGTACAAACATGAGATTCATTTGTATATTTTAGCATTTTATTTCAGTCCCAGAATGCAAAACCTGACATTGGAATCAGTTTGATTTTTTTTGGTGATTGAAGATATTAAGCACTACAAGAGCATTGAAATTTCGATCTGATTAGGATAAAAATTCCTCAGGATCAAAACACTTCTTTTTTTTCCCCCTACAGTTTTACTAATTGTGTGCTACTTGACATTGCAGAGTTATTCCACAGCATGATAGCAAAATATGTGAAGTGTATTTTACTGTTAGAAATTATCAACTCATTCTATTTGTTTTTCATGTGTTTGAGGTTATTAAGAGAATAAAAAATTATAACTGATGTGCATAAGTTAAAAGGGTTAGTTCAACTACAGCTGGTAGGCTAAACCACTAAGCAATATTTTGTACAGCAATAGGATTTTCCTACTGCACAGACATAAAAGAAATCATGAATATATAACTGATTTAAAAGCAGACTGAGGGGGTAATATCCATGGAAAAACAGGGGAGCCATGAAAAAGGTGAATGTGGAACAGTTTATTTTCAGAAAGACTGGATTATTCTAACCACTGGAAACCAGATAAAGTAGATCAGAGGGAGTGTTACCAAACATACTCATCAGAGACCTTTGCTTTATGGGAAATGAACTGCCCTGGCTCACTGTTCCCGAGGAATTGTATTTCTTGTAGCTGTAAATCAAATCCTGAAGAAACAGGATGGTATTTTCTAAGCAATAGCTGAGGACAACAAATACCTTTTTTGTCAGTGTCAGGTTTCTGAATTTAGACCTCAATTAGGATTCCAGAATGAAAAAGCACATATTGTATAACAATATATACTTGTGACAGTTTTCTTAAAAGTAATACGTTAATTTTCAAACGGCGGCATATTGTTCTATATTTGTCCAAAAGTTGCCTTCAGAGGTCTTGACTTTTATCCTTCCGGCTTTCTCAATGTCCTTCACTGAATAGTAACATAAAGTACTTGATGCTCAGTGAAGATCATAATTTTTTTTCAATTAAATGGAAGCTCTATACTCCTACATCATACGACATCCATTCATTCTTAGCAAGAAATACACTTCTTAAATCAAAAAAGGATGTTAGAGGCCTCTGTATGATAACAGTGTGAACCAAAGGGAAGAACATACGCACAGCATCGTAGTACCAAGAGCAGCGAGTGTCAGTTGCCCTTACTGAGCTCTACAGACAGTGCTAAGACTGATACAAGAGTAACTTTATTAATCTGCTTGATTTCTGATATTGATTTGACATAAAGTGTATCCTGCTAGCTTTAAAATCAGGGACATTTTTTTGTCATTGGAACAAGGACAATGCTATCCATGCAGGGACTCATGGCTTGGTGCAAGTGTATGAACTGCCCTATGCCTGACATGCAGTTCAACCCTGCAATGTTTCTGTGCAGAGGTAAGTAAAAAGAGAGGATCTGACCACCTTCCCCATTCTTACAAGCAGTAAATTAGAACTGGGGGTATGAGTGGTCTTTCTAGGGTGATAGTTTTAGATGTATAACAAGAAAATGTGAAACATTCACCTTCAACTCTTTCATGCCACATACCCTAACAAAGCCCTAGGATAAAGGACTGCATCTGAGCTAGGGGGCAGCTACAGCTGCAGTTTTTGAGGGCTCAGACTCATTACAAATGGTTGCTGCTTAGCCAGTCGCTGCGTGTCAGCTGAGCCAACAGCTCAGCCATGATGCTGGACAGTGTACAGGCTAGAGAACACTATGTTAAGTGATACCTATCAGGATTCTACCAGTAATTCGTTCAACAAACCTGGTGAACATGAACAAAGGAGAAGCTTCCCAAGCTTCTGAAATTACGAAGCATGATAAAATGGGAAACAGACTGAATTGTGACACCGAATAATTGTCTGGGAGATTAGTAAAAAAGCATGATCATTGAAAGCTTGAATGAAACAAGACAGAACAATATCCCTAAACGTTTTGTTTCTGTTTGAAAAAGAAAATACAAAACACAATGCTTCAACAACTTGTGAGTTCACCACCACGTATTTTTGTGTTGGAATAAATGCAGGCATATCTGGAGTTAGAGTGTGAATGTTTTATTAATCCACAATGGCATCAAGCTATAACTAACATAAATCTCTAAGTAGAAATCTTGACTCCACTGAACCTAATGGAATTTTTGCTGTTTACTTCGTTGGGGTCAGAATTTTAGTCCATATAAATTTGCTTTTTTAGGGCATAATCCCCATGTCCATGAAGCCAATGAAAGCTTTTCCATTCACTGTAACTGACCTTTCATTAGGGCAGCAGTTTCCTTACAAAAGACTGTTGTCACTGCTATACTCCATCAGACCTTCTTCACCATTATATTTGTTACGGTCCCATTGCTGAAACTGCTTTTGTCTTCTTTTATCTGAGATAACATTAACAAGACCTGTTTTTCAAAGTTTGTAATGGGCTGCTATGATCTGAAGCCATCAACAGCCCTCTTGATTTTTTCTGTGTGATTTTGTGCAACATCTTCTTTGCTTGTTTTCCTCTTTGATGTCTTTGAATAACCTGGATGAGAAGGCAGGATGTATTGGTCTTACTTTTTCCATTTTTTCTGATATCCTGTCAGCGAATAGGGTGAGTAGTAGTTTTATTTTTGTTTCTTTTTACCCTTTAATCTACCACTGCAATTTGTGATTCTTCTTGATTTAAACTTTAAAACATATTTTCTCTCCTGTAAAAATCAATCAAGATTTTTAGCTGCATTCTGCAGTCCTCCATGAAACACAACCTTTTAGGTTGGCTGCTTTTTCAAGTCTACTTTTTAATAGGGCTTTCTAACCATTACTTAAACTTTGAGCTCCTATTCAAAATATTGCATAATATTGCCTTTTTTTTTTCCCCATTGGAATGTCAAGTAATTATTTCCTATGCTGTACTGGCAAATCTCCTGCATTGTCTATTTTGGGAAATTGCAGTTCTGTTGGATTTTACCTTCTATAGCCAGTGTCTGCAAGTTCCTGAATTATAGCTCTAATTTTATTTGAACTAAACTAGCAGGATTTTCTCTTTCTAGTTTAATTTGAACTTGATTTTCTAGGATGTACAAGTTCCTATGAAGTACTTTGGGGGGGTATGTTTTCTTTCTTTTTTTTTTTTTTTTTTTTTGTGAAGTTGTTTTTCCAAATGCTAGAAAAGTTCAGCATCATTCTGGGCAAATATATGAATTACTTCAGCTTCTGCAGGACTTATAATGGACAGGTGTGCCTCCTGAGCTATTCCCAAGTCTAATTTAAACTTGAAGATCTTTCACCCAGAACATGACTTTGAACATGAAAAGACAAATGCTTTGAATCAGTGTTGATCCTGTTTTGAACACGAAGTAGGAATAACGTCCTAGAGTCCCTTCCAACCTGAATGATTCTATGAGCACCTTGTTCCTATAACCCAAGAGAACAACTATAGATACAAGATGTCATCAGCCTCATCTACTGAAAAAAATATTAGCTTAGCAAGAATAATTAGGCTATAGCCACACAACCAAGTTGGAATCCCACTGAGCAGGATGCTGATAATGGGAGAAAGCCCCTGTGTTTATAAAGCTTGCAATTCAATCAGTTAAACTGGACATACACTGAGAACAGGAACACAGTAAGGTGAAGTGATTTTGTAGAAGTCATTCCTGTCTCCAGGGTCTCCTGAGTCCTAGTCCAGTGCTTGTACACTGGACCACACTGCACTCATGCTGTCTGCATAGGTCTCTTAAGCTTTCTGAAGATGAATGTTTCATAAAGCATATTCTGTTTCAGAGAAGTGGTCATTCAGAAGATTAAGGTCTTTTTCAAATGGGATGTTCATCTCTGCCAGGTGGTATGTTAAGTCTGAGTCATAAATATCTTTTATTTCCTCAGTCAGATAGTGCAGTGGAAGTGCAACTTGTCATTTTTGACTTCCAGTTTCAAGATCACCAAGTAAGTTTCTGAATTTGTTCCTTCATTTCTGAGCAACTGATATATTCTCCTGGATATTAAATGCTCAAAATATAAATGATGCAAAATTACTTTGTTTATAATTTTAGATTTTATTTTTCTTCCACAGAAATGTATCTAACACCTGACCTTCTTATGGCAAATGCACTTTACCTTCTAGAAACTTCAGGGAGTATTTGACAGCTTTACGGAGCTTGACACTGGGGTTGGCTGCCATGTATTATCATAGAGGCTGTCCCGGTTCTCCAGCTTTCCAGTTGCAGTTATCCTCCTATCTTCCCTTGCAGATCAAGCAAGGTACTTTTGGTCTGAAGATTTATACCACCTTCCATTGCAATCATATAGTTTTGTAAAAGCGAATTAAATGTGGCTGTATTTGGGTTGCTACCCTTTTATTAGGAAATGCTAGCAGGACATGATGCAGGGGGAGAAGAGTTATTCAAATCTGGGACTCTGAATTTAAAAGGCAGCTTGCAGATAGTACTTTGCATTAAGAAAAACATACAAGTCAATCATAAATGCAGCCAGTCACTGAAACTTCCAAAGTATTATCTGGCTTCACTGCAGGCACAGATAAATTAGAGATTATGGGCCTAATTCTCTTTTCGCACCAGAGTATATCAGGAGCATCATCACTGAAGTCAACAGATCTCAACAAGAATAGAATTAGGCCCTATGGCTTTTAATAAGAGGAGTACAGAGAGTTTAATTACAAGGAATGGAGCTGGATCTCCCTTCCCCCATACACAGACATATGCACATGCTCTCTGGTAAGGTTTGTCTCTTTTACCCTTTTTGCACTTCTGTTATCCTTACCCTGATCAGAGACTACTCGAGTGCAAATAACAGGGACTAGATGCTATAGGGATGGGGGCCACTTAGATGTTAACACACAGGGTTGTTAAAACACTGGTAGAGCTATAGCTCAGCTCTGTATTGAAAAACCTGGTGAAATCTCAAATATGCTGTAGCTTTTGACCTCCACATTATGACTCAGAAATAAAAAAATAAGGGACGAGTCCATTCCTCATGCTAGGAAGGGAGTTTCTCACCTAAGCAATACCTCTTTGAAGATATATTTACACATAGCATGTGGAAATGAACAGCTGCTACAAACTCCGCTAATACAAATATAATTTTTTATTTCGACATATGTGAACGATCTTACACGTCTATAAAAAGACTTGAAAATAAATCACATAAAAAGTTATAGTTGAGCCACCCTCTATGAAACCCCATGATGCAAAAAGCAGGTGCAAGATGAAGACCCCCAGCCATGGAATATAAATAGTAGTTCAGCAACAATCAAGTGTTGTACCAGACTATTTTGACAAAAACGGAAGTACTTACAGTCTAAGTGACTATGTCTGATGCCTTCCACATCTTCAGCATGAATGAAGTGGTAACATCTCTTTCCTACGATATCTACAGGGGTCAGATCCATGTAATCACTAATCCTAAAAAGGAAAAAAAATACAGCCTATAATTCAAGAAAGAAAAGAAGGACTGTCAAATGACTCAGAAAATTAAATCTGCTAAAAATTTTTTCACTACTATAGTAGTTTGAATGGAACATCTGTGCAAACAAGACACAGCCTCAAACAAAAAAAAAGAAAAAAAGAAAATAGTATTAAAAGAATCCTTGAAACAATTTTATCCATTTAAATAAGTGGAAAGTTAAATTCTAGTGCATATTCTCCCCGTAGCACAACACCAAGACAATATAATTCCATGAAATTGTAAAGCATTAGCAACAATCCAAAATCCTCATTAAAAGTCCAAGATGATTCAAGGTTACAAAATAAAGTGAAACCATGTTATGTTTATACTAAATGATTAGAGACACATTTCATTTTAACAGATTGGTCTTCTATTGGGTATATTCATGAAAAAGCTCTTCAACCATTTCTTGGCACCAAGTCCAAACTGATATTTCAAGGGATATAATTTAAATGCTGAGACATAAAGATGCCTCAGGGTGTTATCTTTTTTAGTTTAATTCATTTGGGAGCTCAGCTTTCACTCTGGGCCCTTTCAACTGGGACTTTGTTGTTTATTGCACATAGAAACTTTAAAATCTATTCTGCAGACCTTTGTGTGCATGTGTCTGTGTGTGTATGTCTGCGTGCGTGTGTCTGTGTGGGTGTGTAGACTTCTGTCATGGAGTGTCAAGATGTCAATGCCCTTAAATGATGTACAAAAACCAGCAAAACAATTGAAAAAAGCCTTGCTCACTCAAGAATTTGAAAGTATGTCTGTTTTCTGGAAATAGAGTAAGTTTTTAGGGCTTGAAATACACTGCAGTGATTGGGGTTAAGTCCCCAAGTCTTCACAATTGCAAGATATAATTTAATATTAAGACCAGTTGTCCTCTGGGTGCTCAGCCCCCTTAGCTGGAAGACAGAGACAGGGAACAGAATGAAGCTCCCATATTCCAAGGGTAAATGCTCAGTGAACTGCAGCACCACATTTAGACACACACTCTGGGTCTAGATGGGATCCACCCTAGGATATGAGGGAGCTGGCCGAAGCGCTCACCAAGCCACTTTCCATCATTTATCAGTAGTCTCGGCTAACTGGAGAGGTCCCAGTGGACTGGAGGTTAGCAAATGTGGCATCCATCTACAAGAAGGTCTGGAAGGAGGATTCAGGGAAATACAGGCCTGTCAGGCTTACCTCGGTGCTGAGGAAGGTCATAGAGCAGATCCTGCTGAGTGCCATCACTTGGCATGTACAGGACAACCAGATGATCAGGCACAGTCAGCATGGGTTTATGAAAAGCAGGTCCTGCTTGACTGACCTGATCTATGAGAAGGTGATGCACTTAGCTGATGGGAGAATGGTTGTGGATGTTGTCTACCTGGACTTTAGTAAACCCTTTGACAGTGTTTCCTGTGGAGAAGCACGCACGAACTCCAAGATGGTGGAAAATGGAATTCGCTTTATTGCAAGCAGGCACACATATTTATACTTATTAGCACGAAGCACTATTTGTGGGTTACAAACAAAAGACCAGACTATGCAGCCAGGGTTGCTATTAGCTCATGTACTCCTTCAATCACTCTCTTACAACACAGGGAGAACACACTTTCCCCGGTCTATTTTGATCATCTCTCCCGTTCACTCCCATGCACATCTTGTGTACAAAAAGCATCTTATCTGTTCATTCTCACGGACAAACTCCCAACACGAGCTATACTTAGCTGGTCAGGGTCTCTCTTCATTATTAGCAAGCAAGAGTTATGTACTTGTTTAGAAAAGAGCTCAAGGACAAAAGTCTTAATCCCGCAACGCAGCGCTGCCAGCTAACTGTAAAATGTAGGGTATCCACAGTTTCCCACCCAATTATCCTGGAGCAACTGGCTGTTGATGGCTTGGCTGCGCAGGATAGTGGCAGAATCATCATCCCTAAAAGTATTTAAAAGATGTGTCTATGTGGCACTTAGGGGCATGGTTTAGCAGCGGACTTGGAAGTGCTAGGTTAACAGTTGGACTTTATGATCCTAAAGGTCTTTTTCTACCTAAACAATTCTATGATGCTATTCTGTAATTCTAAATAATTGCCATCCAGTTAAGGGCGTTGTAACTAGAAGGCTAAACTAGAGACCAAACTGCATAGGTCTGAGGGGTTCCTACCAGGCAGAGGGTGTGAACACAGCCACTGGGGCATGACTAAAAGAGCTGTGTTTACCTGGGTATCTGAGACAGAGACAATGCACAGACCAGAAAGACCGAAGGAGAACAGAAGCATTAGACAGCACCACAGCAGCACTGGTGTTTGTCTCAGTTATACGAAAATGTGGCAAAAAACAATCCTGAAAAACATCTCAGGTAAAGTCAGCAGACTTGAATTTGCTAGTAAAATTTGTCAAATGAAATTCAGCACAAACTACAACAGCCTTTTCTCACTTTCATAGCAGAGCAGGTTGAAGGATGTGCACTTTCAAACACCTGTGAAGTAGTTATAACACTTAACCAAATACGGGAGACCCGTCTAATGTTTATCATAAAGCACAGTTGAAAAGCACCTCCCCTACTTTCTCAGAGAGGACACAACTCACCACAATAAAGACAAGTCTAGAATGGTGCCAGTGGGACTTCCTATCCCTCCTACTGGGCTCCTCCACTTTGGCTGCACAGTGAATTATGGGCTGGGAAACAAATGACCTGGGATCTTTGGCAAGTGATAAAAACCCTCACCAGAGGAAGGAAGTCTGAGAATTAAAGGTTCTTGTCCCCTGGACTGTATATTATCTTTTTATACTAAAATAAGTGTATAAACAGTGCATGAAGCAGGAACCAGAATTCGAGTCTCTCCTCATCTCGTGTCTACACTCTCCTCATTGATACACTTTCCTGTCTCTTCTCTGGTGCAAGAAGTGTGTGTTTTCTGTTAGGAAGTGGCTCTGCTTCGAGACTGCATAGAAGAAATCCCACCCTGCTCAGACTAGTAGAAAGAGGCACTGTCTAGGCAGGCTGCTGCCCTGTGATGTACTCAGGCTGTACACGTGCTGCAGTTCACAGGGCTAACGCGCAAGACGATCATTCTGCATCCCTCTCTGGTAAATTTGACTCAGCTGTATTTTGCTTCTCTGCAGCAGCATGTTTGTGTAAAGTCTTCACAGATGAAAACAAACATAGCAAGGCGAACGTGGAAGCAGATTCTGAATCCAGTAAGTTTAAGGTTGCATCAGAGGAAGTTTAGATTGAATATTAGGAAAAGTTTCTTCACCGAAAGGGTTGTCAAGCACTGGAACAGGCTTCCCAGGGAAGTGGTGGAGTCACCATCCCTGCAGGTATTTAAGACATGTAGATGTGGCACTTAGCGATATGGTTTAGCGGTGGAATTGGGAGTGCTAGGTTAACAGTTAGACTTGATGATCTTAAAGGTCTTTCCCAAACTAAATGATTCTATGATTCTGTAATACTAAGAAAAAGCTGTTTCAAACAGAAATATGAAGAGCCTAGGAATTTTTTTTTGATGAAAAAAGTGGAAGAAGAAACAGAAAGAATATCCAGATATAAGTGATAATCACTGTCAAGCAACGACACCAAAACCAGAAGCAAAAAAATTACATCAAACAGGACACTTACATTTATATCAAAGGTACCAAAGATGGAAAACACATAATTGGCATGGTGAAAAGAAAGAAATAATAAAGTATATCTTAGAGCACTAGTCAGAAGACAGATCTTGTGGATCCCAAGCCCTTTGACACAATAAGGCAATAGATTGATGGGTAGGAACTGTGTTCTGCTGTACACACAGATCTGATCCTGTAAAACATAAGCACAGGCTTACCTTTGAGCAGATCAGTGGTTCCACTGACTTACAGGACTGTTAATATGACTGAAATTTAAAGGTAGGTATATGGTACAGCATGGACAAAATTCTGCAGATATTCAATTCTGCAGACTTGAGGCTCTTTACAAAGGACTGTTTCTGCATATCTGAAGGAATTATACACAACCACTGTCATGACCAATAGGCCAAACTTTCATTTGGAAAACACCATATTCACTGTGTTATTTCCTTTTGGGCACACAGCAGTCCATATTAAAATGCATTATAGGCTCTCTCCAGATGTCCCCCAATTGCTAACAGTTGACACTGAAAATACACAGACTGATACTGTACTCTACTAGCAGTTTCTTTATTTTGCTTTTAATTACCTATCACCGCTGAGATGATGTGTCCTCTGCAGGTTCTTTCTCCCTCCACTGACTAATAAATTCTATACTATTTTAGAGTAGATGGTGATGTTTAGATACAAATCCAAATTTGGAAAACAAACATGGATCAACATACCACATTTTAGGCAACAAACTTTTATATCCCCATTTAACACTCTCATAACAGAATATGGTTAGAAATAGCCAGTGTACTACCTAACAGATCTTGCCTCAAAGGGAAGCTAACTGCTGACTAGTTTGTGAACTGAGTCCAGGATTCTGATGCAGATCTCTTAATTCAGAGGAAAGTAACAAGATGCACCCAAAGACTTGAGTAATGTCTCTCCTGCTCCCTGCTGTTGCAACCGCTTGGAAAACTCGCAGTACTATTGGTCTCACCCCTGCTGATCCAATGGTCCATTGTGAGCATTCATTTCAGTTAAGCAGCATGGCTTCTGCTCCATACTCCCTGCAGTTGCCAGTAACTCCCCATTGCTCCATAAATAGTGCTTACAGCTTCCCCAGCATGGATCCATTTTTCTCTGTTTTCATCAATGTTGTGCTTGCTTTATTGCGGCACCGCAAAGAATTTCCCGGCTGCCCGCAAGTGCCAGGAGTCAAGCCCATATACTCAGGATGGGATACTTATCTCCTTTTCTATAGTCCCAGAAAAGAGATTCAAACTTCCTCAACTCAGAGAATGGCCCTGGCAAATGCCCAGATAATTCATCTGACAGCTTCAATCAGCTGTTCAGTTAATTCTTTCCATTCTTCTTTTCTTTCCATTCCTTCAGCTTTTAGTCATATGCTGCTCTGTACCTGCTATGAAATCCAAGTCCTGTCAATCTTACTCCATTTTCCATCAGTGGAAACTCCTCTGCCTCAGTGAGCTAACATTCACCCCTCAGACCCAGCTGAAGTATTTCTACTTTGTGAAATTCCTTTTATAAACCATTTTTAACAATGACACAGGGGGTTAAAATGGAAGTAATGCAAAATAAATTCAAGTACCATCACAAGCATTCCACCCTAGCATATGAGGCAAAATCCTTCACAAACAAGGAAAAGTTGCTTTGTAATGTTGTCTTCACCTTAATGAATTAAAGACATTACTAAGCTCAACACTTGCATAAGTTAGCCAGTTTACCATGTGCTATCAGCTCTTTCTAAGTGATTACCAATCAGCACTCCACACATGATGCATTTTACACTTTTCTGTGATCCCTTTCTCAGGCATCTGAAAGTCATATTGCTACATGAACATAAAAGGAAGGTTTGAGAAAAATGTTTAATTAAAGAAAACACATATACAGTTTAGAGCTCATGAAAATGCCAAACTGAGAGCAGAGAAAGTATAAATCTTTCTAACATGGTCCACAAATTCTTATCATACTTGACCTGACAGAATAGTTCATTTTTCACATTCGATTCCTGGGGTTTTTTTTGTGGTTTTTTTTTTGGTTGTTTGTTTGGTTGTTTGGTTGTTTGGTCAAACTGAGAGCAGAGAAAGTATAAATCTTTCTAACATGGTCCACAAATTCTTATCATACTTGACCTGACAGAATAGTTCATTTTTCACATTCGATTCCTGGGGTTTTTTTTGTGTTTTTTTTTTGGTTGTTTGTTTGTTTGTTTGGTTGGTTTTTTAATTGAGGTTGCCAGTGAAGGCAACAGTAAGTGCAGGTTGATTTTTTTTTAAAAGGAAACCTGTTCATTAGGAACTGGACAGACACCAGCAGCTCATTTCACAGAGGCCATTAGAAGAGCTCTGCAGTGGTAACAGCTTTCCATTACTACTCAGATAGGTCACAGTCAAATTAAAGACTAAGGCAAAAGGTTTCTTCTAGATCCTACTGCCGATCTTCAGAGCCCTCTCACCAGTTGCCAGATTATACAGACTCTATATCCTCACTGGGTACAGTCACACACAAAAACTCAGCCCAAAATTTCATACTGTAATCAGCTTTCTCTGTGACCTTGTGCAAGCCACTTTCTATGGAGCAATTTTTCCAAATTTAAAACTGAGAATAATATATTGTCTTTTAGATAATGCTTTGGAAGTTTAGATGAAGTGTTCTCTCTGATAGATAATATTAATACTATTGTGACAGTTCAGCAACATGACAGCAAAGGTAACCTCATAAGTGAAATCCAACACTATTTTAAATTATGGCCCTGATTCAAAAAAGCATTTGAATATATCCCTTTGCATAAAAGTTTATGTTGATGAGCTATCCTGATAATACGTATTCCATTCTGACTGAACAATTATGATTACTCATATCAGAGAGATCTCACTCTTAACTTATAATATGCCACAGTTGCTGTCACATGAAAAGCTTGCATTAGTCATTTTTTTGTTCCTGTTTTTGATGATAGGTCCCCTTTACAAAATTTCCTTTGGCTGCATCACCTTTCCTTTTTTCCAAACTTTTCCATCAATGGATCCAAACTTCTTTATTACTTATATCTTGTTTCTCAGATATCTTTAGTCTGCTCTAAATAGCATTACCTAGATTTTATTTTTCAGTGGCCTGAATGCACCAATAAGCTTTAATCATCTTGACCCTGGGCCTTACCACACATTGCCCACAGCCCAGGATCCCATTTCAACTTCCCATGGCTCCCTCCACCCTGCCCATGGCCTAGGACCACATTTCAACCCCTTGGGGTTCCCACCCATGGTCCAGGACCCCATGTTAGCCTCTGCCCCAGTGATGCTGCTCCATCTCCCCATAGCCCTGCCCAGCCATGAGGCCTGCTCAGCCAGGCTCGGTCCATGTCCTGCCCTGGCCTGGGCCCATCCCCAGGGAGGTGTTGGATACCAGGGACCCCCTGGGTCCCCTGCTCCTGGCTGGGGTGGTGGAACCAGCCCTGGCTGCCAGGTCCTTCCCCAGCAGACTCTCATGGGGAGCTCCCATTGCTACCAGCCCCCAGGGAGCAGACAGATGAATTCAAATCCTATCTTCCACCTTCCTAGATAACTTGTTACTATCACATCTAACATCACCCCTCCTCAACCAACTCCTCAACACCTGTTCCCATTTCACTGCTGTCTTTCCTAGCACGCCCTTAACCAATTTTACTCTACGGTTTTCCCACCTCTTACTGCAACTTATCCCACCTCTCTAGCCTACTATCTAGGCCATCTGTGCTTCTGTTCCACTAAACACTGAGCATGATGTGCTGAAATCTGCAAATTAGTCGAAAAATGGAAAACTTTAAAATTTCAGAGAGAAAGACTTGTGGCGAGGAGGATGGGTGAGCATAAGAACAGCCATGCAGGTCTGCCTGACGTATGCCTAGTCCTAAAACTTGCCTTTGAGAGGAACAGTGAGAGATTGTAAGAAGTAGGGAATTCTTCTCTGAGAGAGAATCTTTCCTAGCCTATCCTTCCCTATTCCAGTGACATGTCCTGTAAAGTATAGTTTTTAATTCACCTTTATGCTCTAAGAATGTAATGAAAATGAAGATGATTACAAGACTGAATTCAATGGTCCCATACAACACCAGGATGACACTGCAGGAGTCAAAAATTTCAAAAGTTTTTGCCAAACCCATGGAACAAAGAACATACACAGGTAAAAGAAAGAAAAAAGGAGCTAAAAGCTGTACCTATTTTCACAGTAAATGATATTGAGGTCCATATTCACGCGAGTGACAAACATGTGGCAGTCAATCCTGACTTCATTAATTGTAGGAGGTGGCAAAGCATGAGCAACGACAACAAGTCCCATGATTTGGCTGGGCACTGTCCGTCCGTGAGACAGTGACACTCTCAGACGTAACCGGCCTGTTATATGAATCACCTGAAAAATAAAAATAAAAGAAACTCCAGTGAATTCTGGATGCATCTGTGACATCAGTTTCTTTTAAAGGATAGCATTACTATTCCCTATAGACCACTTAAGACAGCCAAAAATTGTACTAAGTAACTGCCAGTATTAGTGTTAAGCTTATTAATATTGGCTGTCAACACGTCCTCTATGTCCTCACGGCAAAAGAAGAAGACAAGAACATAACAGACAAATGCTTCACATTCATCAAATGAAAACCTCAGAACTCCTGTGATATTGATTTTTGTAGTGGTGGTTGTTACAGAAAGAAAGAAGAAAAAAACCACTGGAAATTCAACACAGGAAAATAGAGAGGGGGATGAAACTAAAATAATGACAGCAGAAATTAATAAAATATCAATTTTACAACATTTGGCAAAAAAGATCAGCAGTCTTCAAACTTTTCCAGAATGGATTTAATTGAATTGCTAGTCAGCAACACCATGGAGACACTGCTCCCAGCCTGGAATTACTTCTTTGTGGTTGGCACTTTGAGAAGCAACAGCCTAGAAGTGATCAATGGGCTCAGCTGCAGGATGGTGTTTCTGCATCCACAGCAAGCTTTCTAAGAGCCGGTAGACATGCAATGCCTCTGTCTAGTACACTAGGTATGTATGGAAAGTTCTGAGGCTGGATGGTTTCTTTCTCTACGCACAAAATAATGCCAGGAGATGCTGGGGAGATAAAACTGTACCCCTGGAGAGTGAAATTCTAAGAATGCTTCCTGAAATGGAGTAAGCTGAAATTCTGGGAAAAGAATAATTCTCCACTTCCAGTTTCACTCCTTCAGAAGCTCTGTGGATAAATATAGGGGTTGGTTTTTTTGAATAAAAAATATAAATACAGCACTAATACCAGATAACATACTGAAAATGGAGACTGCAGTTCCTGTAGTCGTGGGAAAGAGAGCCATAAGAACTGGCAGTTGTGGACTCTCCTACATTTTCACCCTCAGAGCGTGTTACAATACCAACGTGGAGAGAAGGCAGCTTCCAGGAGACAAGGGCTCCTTTCACTGTTACCCCACACTCACTACCCAGAGGCCAACAGAGACGTTGGTGAGATGGGGTGTAGTTATAAATCCACAGATACTTATCTTGCACAGACAGCAAGCAAACTCTTTGCTTTTGATCTGGAATCGATTGTTAACAGAAAGTGAGAAAATCTTTCATTAAAAACTGCAAACCACAAAGTGCATCCAAATTGAAATCTAATTCATGCCAGCAGATCTGTGATCTAAGCCTTGAAGTTTGTTTCTTTTTTTTTTTTTTAACCTAATCATTAAAATATCTCCTTTCTTCACTATTTAATATTTTGAATCCATCCAGTGTGGTGAATCTGAATGAGGAAAGTGATCAACTGCTGTGTTTGTCCATTTCAGTTGCAGGTTTCTGACCACCCACATTTGAAGTAATTATTGTCTAAACTCATACTTAATGCATCTTCCAAAGGCAAACTATTCTATGAATATTTGAAAAAGTTCCTAAAGGCAAGGATGCAAAACCACCATTTCAAACACACTTTTTAGTTTTTTTCCAAAGACCTCATTAACTAATGAAGAAATAGCTAAAAGAAATAGGATTAACTTCACAGGAGGGGCAGTAATAGTATATTTTGCTCCTTCTAGCTAGGCATGCATATACATCTGCTTTTTATCATTATCTGTCTCTTTTTATCATGCAGTTTCAGCTTACTGCAAAAACTCAAATCTGTAAAAGCTTGGAAAAATGCTGATGGATAACTAGTAATAATGTGAAAAATAATCTTATACTGAACGTGCTGTGCAAAAGTATTGTTGTTCTGTTGTTTTTTCGTAAGAGTCCTTATGCTAATATGTTTGAAGTTGGCTCTATCACTTGAGGGAATTTTTAAGATATGTCATACTTGAAATCCATTTATCTCTTCCTTGTATTTTTGAAACTTCCATGTCATTTGCAGCTAAATATTAACAAGATTTGGTTTTGAACAACTCTCTATTCAGACAGTGCCTTACTTTTTTCTGATTCCTCATCTGAAATACACCTCAGATGTAGTCTCACCCCAAGAGACAGCTCCAAACCTGCTAGACCCACCATATATTAACATTGCTGAATTTCAGGAGACTTAGCTTCCAGATTCAAATTATTTAGCTGGTTCCTAGCTCTATCATGGATCAAAATATATTCTAAATCCCTACATGAATTCAAATTTTAGGGGTCAGCACTCAATTGCATTCTGATTCTGTACACTGGGAAATGTACAGCAAACCACCCATCAGTTCCAGTGCCTGTGCGCCTCTAAAGTAACTGTATTTCCATGCCTGAAATCCCTTTCTGTGACAGCATTAGTCAAATGCACCAAGTGGGAAACCTAATTGGTAGTAAAAAACAATTCTAGCTGTCATGACCTTGTCTACATTGTGAGTATTGCCACTTTTAACACCGGTTCATTTGAACTGGGATTAGGGGTGATAGGAATTATAGGGTCAATTATCTCCGGTAGCTAAAATTAATCTCTTTATAATTCAATCCCACAGCACTAGTCTATCATATCCTAAAGCAGTATTATGACTTTAATGAAGCTAAATTGCAAGAATAAACTGTTTTATGAAGGACGATACTTGGACCCAGATGTAAATATTTAGCAAAAATTTGCTAGGAATATTCAGAAAACCAAAGTAAATGCACCTTTTTCTGTGCAGTTTTCTTTATAAATGCTCTCTTCTGACAAGCATGCAACAGTCCAAATCCATCTTTGAATTATAATTGTCTTCCTTCTAATAATGCTGTATGAATACTGGCATATTTAGATGCCACAGCACGAGAAAACAGTGATACTGTCTTCTTTCCATTAAAAAAAGGTGGGTGAATGACAGGGATCATCAGAAACTTTATATGTTAAGAGTTGTACTGATTTCCCCAGCATTTCTCCATTTATCTCCTAAATTAAATTAGGAGTGGCTCCTTTTTTTTTTTTTACACTAATGGGAACTGCATTACATTAACAGATTAGAGACTTTTTTGCTTATAAACTGTTTATTGGTAGATGTTGTAAGTTGCGTGATTTCATCCTATGGAAGTAGAGGAAAATCTTATGGTCAAAACAAACTTTGTGACCTGACCTAGACCAGGATTTGACCTGTCATTCTGACCTTTGTTATTGCTTGTAATGTAACCTAGTTGTATGATAGTTATACTTAGACAGACAGGTGGATGAAACAAAAAGCATTCTGTAACAAGAAAACCTTAAACACTGTGAAATGAAAATAACACATACACTGCTGCAAAGATGTCACGCTGAAGAAAAACAAATACTATACAAATATTCTGTAGTGTTTAATTGCTTTGTTAACAAAATTTTAAATCAAGTCACCTAACACTCCAATATTGGGAAAAAAAGATAATCGTTATTTGGCTTTTATTTTTAGCCGATTAGAAAAGGGATTTGCAAAATATTGTAAGTACATATAAACACAGTTTATGAGTGTGGGAGTGTTAACAAGCCACATTGCTTGGACAAATATATATTTCTTTTCCCTGCCATATGCTCTCTTTAGTCATCTGTTAGTAATAAGCACTTAGATGTGCTCTACTAATGTCTAGTTATTATAAACAAGCACGTCACAGAGACCTTGATAAAACCTTCCCTCTGTCAATAGTTAAGGAAAGGAAAGCCCAGCAATTGAACAACACATCTGGAACCTGCTCACCATCTTTTAAAGCTAAATCTCACCTCTGGAGATGGAAATACTTTCGTTGTCAAAAGACATCTTTAAATATTACATCCATTTTTTCACATGCATGTAATGTCAGAGTAAGGACATGCATTACCAGAGGCTATAAAAACCTGCAAGCACGAAAAATGTGTGAATTTCACCTTTCAGATGTCTCTGTGTTCTTCAAAACCTAAACTTCCATTAGAAAGAGATTTCTAAACTATTTATTTTCTCTGTGTAAATCACTATGCCAATTTATTATGGGACTGAAACCACACCACTGCCAGAAGTGCTCCCTCCACCTCATTTCTCTTACTGAGATAATAAATTTGAAGCCTTAAAATTATGGCTTAGACTGAAATTTTGAGAAGACAGTCACATATGAAAACATCCTAATTTACTTTGTATGCCTAGATGTTAATTTAGTTGTCCTATGAACAACTAACACATATATTTATCTCCCTTTACAGAAATAATTGTGATTCACAAGGATGTGTGTGTATATATATATATAAATATATATATATATTTGTTTTAGTCTTTCAAAGATGTTATTTTATACTTCCAAAATCCACCCCTGAATCTTTAAACCAAAATTCATTTGAACTGCTAAGATTGGCTGAAGAAATATCTTACAAACTATAGCCATGTTCTTACATTTATTTCTTTGAAGACTTGTGTGCTCCTTCACTCATAGATACATGGACATGCATGTCCAAACATGCCACTGCCACTAGCGAAACAAATATTTTAACACTCCACAAGGTAAGGGGTTACTATATGGTTTCAGGTGATCGCTAAGACTGAACATTTGGGAACGGGCTTTCCTCTGGACTTTTCAAAGAAAACAGAGCCCACTGTCACATGTGGAGTTCCGAGAGAAGTATCTTAAAGATTCCCTTTTTCTGAAATCAAAATATATCCATGCTGATCAGTCTACACTTCAGTACAGGTTTCTTTATCTACCACAGTTCTCTTTTTTTCCCCCTCTGTATCCCACTGTAGTTACTACAACATTTCTATTTGCTCGTGTATTCGTGTGGGCAGAAGCCATTTATTCCACAGCCCCATCCTCACCGAGACTAAAGCCTGATCTCCCATTCTTCAGGAAAGATTTTTGACAACACATCACCTGCCTGGACTTACTATTCAGCAGCAGTTTGGATCAGAGAGGTTCAGAAAAGTCTGCAGCTTTACCTGCAGTATTCCTAACAGAAGGTCCCATGGAGCACGACAGTTTGGTGTTGGAAAAGGAGTGAGCCGCTACAACTGCAATATTTTGGATGATCCCACATAAGCAGAAATTTTGATGCATCCCACATGCATCCAACTCGCTGTGCACACAGAGATCAATTCTCCATCATGTGTATAGTTAGCTTACACAGTGGACTTGCAGCACAAGCTACGTAAAGTGGTTTGCACATGCCCAATGGCCACTCTTGGTGATTCCTGCATGTCTGGAAAGCTGATTGATCACCCCTTAGATAATAAAGTTGTGAATGGTAAAGTTTGCAGATGAATGCTCCTGTTGTATCAATGCTAGATTTACTATCTCTTTTCATCTATAAAATGACCACTATATCATCTTGTCCCTTGTTACTAACACCCACCTTTTCTCTTGGACAGCACAGCAGAATAACATCTCTACTTACAGCAATTGTTCTAACTCTGATTCAGAAATTTGCCACTTCAGTTTTAGCTGTCACAAAGTGCTTGTATGCTGGCAGTGTTTGTCTTTTTCTGACTACAGTAGTCTATCTAATAAAAGATACTGCTACACACAAACCTTGTCCTATTATACCATGCCTACACCAGAACAAAGGAAACTAGTATGTAGTGCAGCTGCCAGTGAGGCATTCTGAACCTTAATGGATTAAAAAAAAAGAGACTAGGTAGTAATCCATGACTCCTGAGAAACAGCCTTCTAAGTAAAATGCAGTTGGTCTTAATTCAGTTATGTACCGAATGCTACCTGAACCCCTGTTAAGAGTTGTGGTCTTGAGCACCCATTCAAAGAATATATGTCTGATTTCAAGGAGGGTGAACATTATTCGTAACACATACATAGTTTCAAGGTCAATAGCCTCTTTTCCCTCTACAAGTACATTTCAAATCCCCTCAAATACACCTGCAAAAGACAACCTGAAAATGGAAATGGTATTTACATTTAAACAGCATATTTGGTCTGAGGACGTATTTTATTGTTAAAAAGCCAATACTATTTTTTTGTTGACACTCTAGCTTTTTCCCATCTTTCCTCTGATATCACTCTCTCCAAATAATAAGATTCAAAAGCTATTTTGCTGCTTAAAACAGTCAGAAGCATAATTTAGGCTAATCCTAGGGTTTTTTAAAAAAAGTATCCTTACGAGACCTCAGACTCTTTGGGTGCCTAAAGACAAACATCACATGACAAACACCCTGGCTTGCCAGGCTCAGTTCACAGCTCTGGCTCAATCCTTAAAATGACCAGAGGAGAATACTATTTATTGCATATACGGAACATTGAGACCAGCAGCAAGCACAATAGCCACAGTCACTTTCGTCCAAGTAGACCACAGGGAACAGCTGTACTACTGTGTAGGTTGGTGTTTGAGCACTCACGCAAAAAGTTGCTTGTTCCCCAGCCTCTTATATCCCACTTGCCTCTCACTAGATCATAAAATAAAGGGAAGGGAATAGGGACAGCCTTCTAAAGCTCCAAAAGAGCAAAGACAAAACAAAACCTGACCTTGCCCATGTTTCAACTATCATATGATGCTCCCTGATCTAGATGGGTCTAGGTTAAGGTTACCTAAAGAATAAACAACAACTTCTCTGTGGTATTAAAGAATGAGTGTTGATAAACAATGATTGTTGATAAACAATTCCTAAAGCTGTCATAAAAAAAAAACTAAAAAACTCAAGAGTGTACAGTAGGTTGTTTTTCAAGAGTTATCAAATCTTAATAGCCTGATATTTGCTATCAGCATTTTTGAGTCCTTTAGATCAATGTTACTGGACTTTCAATTTATGGCTTATTTTTTCATTCTGTTATATAACAGCATTTCCATTTTATTTCTTGGGTTAATAGATCAGCAGTTATTGTTCAGCATGGCATAGCACAATGTCCCGCACTGTATATGGGCACATATATATCTTAATCACCATGATGGCTCTTAGGTCAGAATTCTGAGGTCCAGCCTTGCATTGGCATTCACTGCAGTTGTAAAACTTGCATGACCAAGACCCTCCAATCAAAGCATTTGCATTATAAAATATGTTATCATGCCTTCATTTCGTGTGCTGAATTTATTTATTAATTGCAATGGATTAGCAAGCTGGTTTTCTCTAAATAAAAGATGTAGAGCTGACAGTCTTGGAATCAGTCTCCTACAATAAGCTCAGGAAATACTGTGTTGATTCATTACACATTTTAATTTCTCACTTACTTTGCTTTATACAGCTGCAAAAGTTTCTGTTTCCATGATCAGCCCCCACTATAAGAGCTCCAAATATCCTACTATTAAATAGTATCCTTTAAATAGATGCAGTGTTAGCAATTCAACATGCCAGGTTTTATGTTAATACCTTTGAACCCTTTTCCTTTTTAAGATGTCTTATTAACAACTCAATCTATCTACACTGCATTATTTTTTCATAATCCAAAATGTACAAGCATTTGAAAAAAAGCAACATTAAAAAAATGGAAAAAGAAGAAACTAAATGAAATCATCACATTGCAACCTGAAAAAGTAGCCATAAAAATTGGTTTTATAACAGAATACTTTTTGAAGTAATTGGCACAAAGACTGTTCTAGTGCAGATTGCTGCAAGAGCGCTCTTGGCAAGAACATCATAAGCACTAGCAAAACTTTAATATGCTCAAACAGCCAAATACAAACTGACACCAGGAACCCGTGTGTGGCAACAAACAGGAAAAAATAAAATATCTCAATTTAATACAAACTTACATACAAAGGGATCAATTTTTACAATTCGTGGTTTAGCATACAATACAGCTGTCCTCAGAGTGAATATAGAGTAGCTATACATAAGAAATTAGAATTATCAATTCGGGGGAATTTCTCAAGAGTCCTTTTGATATGTAATACAGCCAATATAATGACTAAGAAACCAGACATCAATGCATTAAATGAGATCAGGTTGAGATCTATTTAGAAAAGACAGGTTTAAGCTGGAAAAAGAATCTCTTTGATATGACCTCCAGAGCAGACCATTTGCAGAAGGATTCAAGATGAGCAGATTTACCCTTGCTTCACAGTGGTTTTAAAGATAAACTCTAAAATATCTAATATTGAGTTACTGCAGAATTAAGTCTATATAGTAAAAAAGATTAAGGCCCTATGATTTTCTTATACTTCTAGCAAATGTTATGATGGATTTTGTATGTTGAATTCAGAGGAATAAATGAAACAGTTAATTTAAAATCTAGTTCATATAATTAACTTATTTCTAAATGATGTGTTATATGAATCTGGCTAGTGCTGGTCTAAGCTAGGAATCTGGACTGCCTCAGAATTTTTGGTAGCCTGCATCCCTGAGGTATGGCCAGTACTTATTTAACCCTGAAACTCAAAAAACAGCTCCAATTTAACAGATTTTCTACTGCAAATCCCTTGGTGTTCAAATGTGTTGCATTTTTTTTTTCCTCATGGAATGTTTGAAGTCCCCTTTAAAAATAAAGCCTTGGGGATGTTTTTTCCTTAATACTATTTAAAGAAAGTTGAAAGCATTTAGCTATTGAAGTGTGCAGGGACCTAATAAAGGAATTGCCATCCCTGCTCATGAGCAGACTCTTTTGGAGCTTTCTGGTGCTTCTTCTAGCAGTAAAAACTAAACCTGAAAAAAGATTTTCATTGCATCTGTTCCAGTGCAGTTCACGAGAATATCAGGGGGCATTGGAAGCTGGCTACATCATTCTGCAACAGAAAAGGGTGGACAGGATTTTAAAAAAAGTTAGCCTAAATCCCGTATGCCAGGGCAACCAAATCTTGCTGCACTGAAGACATCCATAAAAAAATATTCTTCAGATGTAGTGTCTTTATTTCTAACTTTGGAGGGAGAAATAAAGTGTTGGGGTTTTTTTTCGTTTTTCCTACTGTTTTATTTGATGTAGTTCTTAGCAGTCCATTGATTACCTTAAGTGATTCACTGCACAGTGAGAAAGGACTAGATAAAACAAAATATCTGATATTAATGCATTTTTTTCCACACACGGAGAAAAAAATGTAGAAAATGCTGTTGTTTTTAAAGACAGAAATGGATTATGCCGCTTGGCCTCAATATAGTCGTGTTTATGTTCTGTTCAAGTTCTCCACCTGGGGCTGCAACCCCAGAATTTGTTCTGAAGTTAGTCATTAAAAGTCATATCTATTCTTCCTTATTTTGTAGCTAAATGGGTAGAAAGACATGAGCTTTTCTCATAGTAAAGCAGGGACATGCTATGAAAAAGGCTGAGAACTACTGTTTGAACCTCATTAATATCAAGGTTTCTCTGCTTATGTTAAAGGGGTCTGGTACAGTCTCTTACACAAAGAAGCAATCACTTTGTTTATTTTGATGGTTGCATGGATTCTCTCAGCATGGCCCAACTTCCCCTGGCTGTATACAAATACACAACATGTACTGAAAGATCTTAGACAACAGAATGTGTGAACTTCCCTGCAGAATGCCACGACTGTGACAAACTCAGAGGTGGAATTGGGCAAAAAAGATTAATTTTCCATAATTATGAATTTACTTTCACCTTCCTCTCACAAACAACACATATGAATCTAAACTACAAATTTTCAGCGTAGAAGGTGAAAACATACATCAAAATACGTGAGCTGATTTTATGAAAAGTACAATGTGAATTTCAGAAAAGCTGCTGCAGGTGGGTAGCAATGCCTCCAGATCCAGGTGGCAAAAATGAATGATCATAGGATGGGAGGCAAGAGTCTCCTGGCATGTCTGCCAGTATCTAGTTTCAGTCTTTCTCTGACCATGCTCAGTGTTACATCTGATCAGTTTTAAATAGGTCTCAAGTGGTCCTGATAAAGCAGCTGGCATTCAAATTGCAAGCCGCAAGTCCTAAAAGTGGCTTTACAGAGTCTCTGGCTATAGGAATAAGCTCAGGGACACCACGACAGCCCTTCCAGAGAATCAAGTGTGTGTCAGTAAGAGCAGCTGTGGCAGGTCACACCAAAGGCCTGGCTAGATCAGCATCCTCTCTGTGTCACTCGGGCTGACTACGGGAGAGTATCAGACTAAGCAAGTATCTAAAGGCATTTCCCCTGGGTATTCATAGAATCATAGAATGGCCTAGGCTGGAAGGGACCTCAGAGATCATTTTATTCTCCCAGCACTTCCTAGGGCACAGACATGTTCTTTGGTAAGATTTTGGCATTCATACTGCCCATTCTGGAATTGGTAAGTACTTCCTTTTACTCTGAATGTACTATTTACTGCTTTAACTTTGTTGTCTCCCCTACATATTGAGACACTGCAGAAAATTATACCTCATTCACCTTCTCTATACACTGATGTTTTCTATCATGTCATTTGGAGAGTAATTTTTCTTCCAAGCTAAATTTCCTAAGTATATTTCAGCTGTTCCACAATGTCTATTGTAGTTGTCACATTTTTGCTGTTCTATGATCTTCAGTTTGAGATGAAATGGGATAAGAAGTCCACAAATATTCAAGATAAAGGAAAACCACTAATTTTTACATTGTTATAATGACATTTTCTGTTTAAACTTTAATTTATTTCCTAATAATTTCTTAGCACTCCGTTTGCTTTCTGACCACTATTGAGCACTAAGATGTTCTTTTCATAAACCTCCCATTACAAGTCCAAGGTATCTCTTCTGAGCAGTAACAGCGTGTTCAGAGCTCTTCACTGTACATGTACAGCCACGAAAGCTTTTTTTCCCAGGTGTATTACTTTACATTTACCTGAATTGAACCTTAGCTGCTATTTTATTGTCCCTTCACACAGAACCATGAAGTTCTTGCGCTACTGTTTACATCAGACAGATTTTTACAATGCAGTAAGAACTGTAATTTTTCTGTTCAGCTTGGTTTCCATTTGATTTATGAAGATGTAGAGAACCAAAGGCCTCAGGAGCAGCAGTCTCAGTGAAAAAGCAGTAGTGACCACTTAAATCAAGAAAACTGACCATTCTTGGTTGGTTTTTTAAAAGCTCTTACTCCACCTCCACTGGCAGTTTAATTTCTTTCAGATTTGTGGTCAGGGATAGCGCTGGTTCCCATGCGGGACATGCAGCTACTCTTTATCAAATTGAAAACCCCTGTAGACATGCTTGCCTGATAAAGTGTCACAAAAGTCTTTGACTTTTCCTTGGCATATTGTCTACCAATCCTATTGTCATTTGTTCCAGTAGAAGTATTCTAGGTTATGAGCTCCGTTGAGCTAAGACACAAGGAAGGTCTTGCGTGCTGTTTACACTAAGCCCTGTAAGTTAATGTACATGAAAGGAACATGTCTATTGGGAGACATCCTTCCTGAGATAAATCTCTGCGTGACTTTCTGCAAACAATGAGAATGTGTGTACAGATTTTTTGTGCAAATTCTGTGAAATGCAATGAAATAATACTGATAAATTGAAACATACAAACAGTGTTCAGTGGCGGTGAAAGCAACAGGTCATAAATGTCTGGATCTCAGGCTCAAGCTTTGTTCCATAGACACATGACCTGTAAGCCATTGTAAGACTCTCCTGAAATTTTGTAAAAATGTGAAAATATTTTCAATCGAGTCAAATTTCCCCAGAAATATTCCATGATTAGATCTGTTTCATGACAAATCACCTCAATTTTGAAAAATATTTGTAAGCCAAAATCAAATTAATTTTGTGGAGAGAAGGGTTTTTGTGGTATTTCAAGAAACTCTATTGTCATTAAAAGCTGAAGTCCACCCAAACAAGGTACGTGATTTCTCTCTGAGGAAAAAAGAATTTATTCTGCTTGGAGATGGATGGTCTTTGCAAAGCTCTGACCTTCTCCTTGACAGCTACAAATGGACTACTATTTATGATTTGTTTCTATAATCCACTTAATGTAGCAAGCTAGATTATAGATAGCAATTTATTTATAAAAATCATAATAACCCACCATTGTTTTAAATGCCAGATGCAGATAAATGGAGGGCAAGAACTGATGAGACAAGATTCGTGTTCTTGACTCTGCTCTGCAGAATTATGGCAGCCTCTTGCGTTATCTGCATTGGAATCAATTTAGTAATTTTTGATTCACTGATTTTCTGTTGTTTGCTTAACATTTATTAATTGATTGCAATACTCATGCAATTAATTCAAAAGTTGGCAAGTTTAACATGCAGAGATTAATTTTCTTTCACTAACCCACCACCTAGAATACGTTCTTTTTGAAAAACAAGTTACCAAGAAATTACCTGTACATCAATCATATTTATAAATGAGATACAGTACGGGTGTTGTGTGCCATCTGTCAATCCACACTGAACCTCTCCTTATATTTGACCAAGTTTTTCTATGTAATTTAATAAAATAACAAGAAAAAATTAGGACAGCTCTGTTTTTCACTCACTGCAGTCTTAACCAAAAGCCAGTTTGAACACCTAGAACTATCTAATTTAAGAGTATGAGGCATCTCAGATCGTATTGAAATAAATGGTATGCCTGCCCCATCATCCAGTGATCATAGGATCTGCACCTTCATCATAATCTTCAGGTTGCTCAGCTGTTTCTCATCTGGAATGAGAGTCATCCATTTGCCCTTCATGTCACACTCATTCACGATAGCTGAAATGTTTATTCAGAAGGGGAGTAGAGATAATGAGCAAGGTGTCTTTGCTCTTAGTTACTAGGGGCTATTCAAAAGACTTCAGACTCACTCACTCATTGTGTTCCTTATTGCAACACAAAACAGCAGAGAAAAAAAAAAAAGTGTTCCCAACTCTTGTTATTTTATTATGACTTTCACCATACTTGGTGTTTAACTGAGAGCCTCAGTTTCTGCATCATTTTTTCTCTATGTGTTACTCAGGCTGCTGCCATTAACTGGACAAATTGACAAAACAGACTTTTTTATAGAGAGAGGCAAGGAATATGCCTTAGACAACGAGTTTCTTTGTGGCCTATAAAAGACTAGAATAGATCCAAGCATTTTGATCTCAAAATGAGGATTTAATATCTCTTACAGACAATATGGAGGTTCAGATAAATCTGCAGAGTTAGGTACAAGGAGACACACAGAATGAATTCAGCACTCAGTGCAGGCTGTAAGACACATGAGTGTGCAAGCTGTGATGCCTGGAAGAGCTGCAGGGCTTGTAGGAACCCAAACCAGACATGTATTTATTTTTGCACAGAAGATAAAGCATGGCTTTGTTTTTCTCTCCTGTAATGTTGGGAAAATTACGTAGAAGAAAACTTTAGTCTTTTCATCATTTGAGTTAAAATTTGAAGCTTGTTCTTCAAGTAACCACTAAAGGTAGAATATATAGGTCTGTTCATATATGCTTTAATCCAATGATCTAGAGGGACTAGATCCTTGGCCTATTTGCAAAATAAGAGTTTAAAAGATGTTGGCATCCGCTGATAAGATTGTGAGAATTGTATATAATATTTAACAAATAAAGATCAGTGGGTTCCTACAGAATGCAACAGTAATCTACAAAACTGATGTGAAAAGCCTTAGAGCAGTATCTTTTTGATGGGCTTTAAAACCGACCTACGGAAATCTTTAGCAAGCACATAAATTCTCCGTTAAAATCTATGGGATTGTTAAAGATACCTGGAGAAAAGATATCACATCATTGTAGTTAATGTGGTAGAACTTTTCAGTAAAGAAAGGGAAATAGGCTAAGAACATATATAAATTTTGGAGACTTTTATATATTTTGACCTGATGAATCATTAGTAGCCTATTGAACATTGATCTACATCCCTGTGAAATCCGGTGATGCCTGGTATTGTTTAGACCCTGTAAAACAGCTCAGAATTTGGTTCATTATCCTGCTTAAATCACTCTATTATAATTTCTCCTGTTTCGTCATTCACTTATGCTAAGCACCTTCCTTAAATCTCAGGTGAAATCCACATGATGCTTGGTGCAAACATATGCTTTGAATAACTGGCTGTCTCGTTTAGCTGCTAAATTTAAAGCAAGCCAGGGCTATGGCCCTGTATGTTTTGTTGGACATATTTTCTAGCTTTGTAGGGTAATGGCTGCATGATCTGATAAAAGCTGAGACTAAATGAAGTCTACAATTTGTATTCCTACAGCCACAAGTTTATTGGCTTATGGGTTTTATTTTTTCTTTTCTACCTTGGCTCTGTCTGTAAGGTTCATTACTTACAGTTACTGCAGAATCAATTTGAAATGGCCAAAATCAGTGATGGAATTTATAGCACAATAAATGTACTGCCATACAAGTGCTGTTACACATGAAAGGGCCTCAAAATATTCTTTGCAGCAATCCTTCTACATAGCAGAGTGTTCTGTTTTTATCAATTTAACAGAATCGTCACAGGCATATTCTGAGAGGTGTAATCCTGACAGCTACACAGCAGATTTTCTCTGAGGCAGATATTTTTACAGGAAAACAATATTATTGATAAAATCTTAGCATATCAGAACACAGAAAAGAGACTGAGCACATCTTTTTCTTTCTCCACATCAGGCATTTGCAGTTCTATTGCACAAAAAAACCTGAACCCCGAACCAGAAAGAGTTTATGAAGAAAGCATTCTCATAGTGCTTGATATATATATTAATTAGTTATTAGTTTTGGAACCCTGAAATCTAGAGTAAGAGCACATGGTGGGCACTGTGCCATGTGGAAAATGTGGAGGGCACTTCAAGCTAAAACATAAAGTACAGTAGCAGTAGTTGTCTGTTTATAAAGTTTACAAGGATTTACATTTCTCTTTAGTCTATTTTTCTTTCCAAGTGCCTCTGTTATAGACATCTCATATTTTACACCATTTCGTAGCGCAGAAAGTTGTAACTTTAGCATGATGCATTGTGAAAAAAATACAGAAAAGACAGATGGCAGGCTGTCCTCCCCAAAACTCAATTTCATAATATGCATGTGATTGCTAATAGGCAGGCACTAAAAAACAATTTTCCTTGACAGAGGAGAGCTGATAAATTGTCAACATAAACTTTGTCTATGGTTGCTCCAGCAATCTAAAGCTCTTCTGTGAGTTTTGTACCATGAAAGTTTGCATCTTACAACCATATCAAAATTTATGAATGCATATGACTATAAAGTGACTGAAAACAACCTATTACGCATGTTTGTGAATCAGCCCCTTACTTCCTCAGGAAAAATTGCCCAGTGTCCGGATCTGAACCCTGGGCATGGGACTGTGGGAGAGCCAGACTGGGTTCGGTGAAGCCCTGTGAGCTAATTAAAACTGGGCTCTGCATTTAGGTATCACTTAAACACAGTGCTAGGTCTAGTGGTGGGCTGACCTAACCAATATGGTCTTTGCAACAACACAACGACGTGAAGGATCACAAGAACTGAAAGCAGTTCATTAATTAAGAAAAAAAAAAACCAACACAAAATATTAATGAGCACTTGAGCAAGGACAAATGAATGGAAAGGCTAATAAGGTAATGATTTTCAAGAAGAGACATGATTATCTAATATTTCAAAGATAAAACATACCTGGACCTTCCAAAATATATCAAAAGTGACAGGGCTCATTGAGTTCAATGAAATAAAAATAAGCATTCAGATCATGCATGTGCAAATTTTTAGGGAAAATGGCCAAAATATAGAATACGACCCATTTACATTGAAAGAGCAGAGTTCATTTCAGATTCAAAAATTTCTCTAATTTTGATTTTTTTAAAGCTTATAAATTTGCACACCTCTAAGGATTCAGATCCTGTGTCTGAGAATAACTGAGAAACAGTAACTCATGAGCAGATGAGTTGTGACTGCTGTGTAGTGAATGTATTTGCCTGAAACAAAATAACTAGATGATCTCCCACCACATATTTAATTGCAAGAATTTCTTAAGTTCGATTGTGAAAAGACTATGAAATATTTTCATCAGGCTCTTCTTACCACACAGAGGAGATGCTACTTGAAAGTATGTGACCAAGTCTGTAAAGTAAAACCATGGGAAGAATCCATATTTCTTGAACTTTCTTTTAATTACAGCAATACTGTCAATTTTAACAGCACTAAACTTGCATCCTGTTGCTCTAATTATCTGCAGTCTATCTTACTTTTCCTATGACCCCTAAATTAAAAGAAAAATAAATAGAACAGCATTACACCAAGAATAGATCTTAAATTCAGGAAATATTGCCAAACTTAGACAGATGCGCTCTTTCCCAAGTATATTTGGATAGAGTCACTGATGTGCTATATTGTTTGGTCTAGGAGGAAAAAATAGACAAAGACTAGAATTGTAACCGAGTATCTCTGTACAAAGGAAAGGGGAATGGGAGCTTATAATGTGCTATCACAAACAAAAGTGGAAAACATATTGTTTATAACTGATGAAACAGACCTTGGCTGTGTCCTTTTAATGGCAAGCAATTCACACAGCAATGTGCACAAGAAGTTCAGAGAGAATAAAATACCTATCCATAAAACGTGAAATAAAACTTGTAACACTCTTCAGGGTAACCTCTTCAGAGCTCAGACCTCTTTATGCAATCTGTATGGATTCCCAGTAAAGGCTCTGAATATGAAGTTTGTAAGAAAACTAGCACTTCTTGTAACACACTCAGTGTTTTCATTTATTTGGGGTCTTTTGTATGAATTTTAAGGAATGCAGAAAATTAAGATATGCAAGCTTATTATTGGATGCTGATTATTCTCCTTTAAGCAGGCACAAAATTTTAATTCTAAGGAGGGAGAGCCAAAAAATATAGCAGTAACAATTAAAATTTCTTATTTCATACTGGTTATAGATGCATTATGGTATATAAGCTCTAGGGTCAGTATAAGCCTTGCTCAGCTTTCTTTAAAAGCATTGGGAGTAATAAAGACTTCCATTTTATCTTCAGTGAAATAACACTGCTGAAATATCACCTCATTTTTGATGTCAGCAGTGATTTCTTTTTACCTCCATGATGTCAAATGGGAATTATTATTATTAGAACGACGACTTCCTAATGATGCTGTAAAAAGTAGAAACTGAAATCCTTCCCACCAAACATCTATATTCTGCCTTCTCCATAGGGTAAAGCAAATAGGTTCAACCAAACATCACTCTTCAGCATTAAACAGACAAATAAGAGACTTGCTTAAACATTTTGAAACAGAAGCATAACAGCTTATTTGGTTATATCGTGGTGCATACGCACTCTGGACAATAGAAGAAAAAAGGAAATTTATACTATAGGAACTCTTTCTGGGAAACATGGCCTGAAATACTCATGATCAATATTCTGCTCTAGAAGATAAAAACAGCAAATCAGTGCCCAGATCACTAGTCATTGCTATGGGGAATGAAAATCTCATGTGATGGTCCTTGTTCAACTACAGGCTTCACGTATGGCGTACTGGTGATGGAGACATCACTGAAATGCTCTGTGCCTTTGTTCTCCTATTCTCTCAAACGAGCAGGTACAGAAGAAGGTTGCTTCATATGACAGCAAATTATACTAAAAAAATGGCTTTTGAGTAAATGATGGGCCTTGAACCTTATGCAACCACCTATTCATGTAGAAAGTCGGTGAAGAGCAGTTGCAAAGTGATAGTGTCTGCGTGAAGGATTTTGATTTGCTAATATTTTACTTTGGTCCAAATATAAAAAGCTACAGTGCATAGAGATTCCCTACCATTTTTACATGTGCCTATCACATGTATCACTTCACAGTAGTTGGTGAGGGGCTTTTTAGGATGTCGGGTAGTGGTAGGACTAGAGGGAATGGATTAAAAGGAGACATGGATCAATCCAGATTGGACATTAGGAAGTTCTTCACCATGAGGGAGGGGAGACACTGGCACAGGTTGCCCAGAGCGGTGGTGGCTCTGAGCAGCCTGATCCAGTGGGAGGATGTCCCTGCCTATGGTGGGGGGGTTGGAACTAGATGATCTTTAAGGTCCCTTTCAACCCTGACAATTTTATGATTCTATGATTCTATAAAGCTTGGAGGTCTCCAGGGTGGACAAATCTATAGTGAATATGAAAAATACTAATCAAATCAAAAAAGAAAAATAAAAGAGTCTCTATATAAAGTCTCTTTGTTTTGAAATAAGAAAGGCAAAGTTTGTAAGGAGTGAAGCCAGCTCCTTGATGAGACGGTGGATGCCACCAGTCCCGCTCCTCTCCCACAACAAGGTGGCAGGAACAGCAGCTTCAGGGAGCTCCCTGGAAAATGTGTTTTTCTGCATCTTTTCCTTTCTGAGGGCAAGTATTTCAGAGTAGCTCTTCTACAGCCAGTGGTAGCCCACTTGAGAGCATAAGCTCGTCTTTTTCTGAGTTTCTGTGAAGGCCCTACTGACCTTCACACCATCGGATCCAAGTACATTTTTATTTGGCATATCATTTTGCCTATTCAGGACAACCATCAAAATAAAGGAAGTACCAGTCTGAGAAACTGAAGTGTGATGTGCTGGGACACAGAGATGATTTGACAGTATTCATTTGCTAGGAAGAAAGGCTGAGGATGAAGTACAGCATGCAATTGCAGTTGGCTCTGACACAAACAGGCATTGTTATCTTTGGCAAGTTACTTGATCTCTTGGTATGTCAGCACTTTCCAGTCTCAGAGTGTTGCAAAAGTACATTAATTAATATAGATGACATAAGCAACAGGAAAAAACCAGTAAAACGTGATGCTTTGTGCAGGTAAGAACTTGTACAAAAGGTAAAAGAAAGTTTAAAAACTATGTGGGAATTATGGGTCAAAAAACAAATGAAAAGTAAAGATGGCTTTCCAAGTTCATGTTGAGGTGAAGTCATAATTCATTGTTTATCTCATTGTTGCACAATGCAAACAAATTAATGCAGGTATTATATAAGAAGATGTGAAGAGTAGGGAAAAAAGGAATTTTTAAAAGGACTCAGCTTTAACAGGACAAAGAAACAGCCTGATCCTTACCAATTGTGGGTAGATAACATTTCTGCACGTATTGAACACAATAATTAATGATGAAGGAAAAAATACAAGTGATTCATAATGACAGTATTTAAATAGTGTTTTAAGTTTTTCCAGCTGTTTGAAAGAGATTTTGTCTATAGATTTTTTAGTTTCAAAGAACATGTGATTATTTATTACATAGCAAAGAACATGTAAAAAATTATTAACGAGACCCAGCTTGGGTTGCCAGTATGTAAAATGTGCTGCAGAACCTTAGCCATACAAGAAAATATATTCAAGGGTGGTCTTTCCTTTGTGAAGAGAATGCGGAGAGAGGCAATAACCCACAGCTCTACCTTGAGTGCAATGACCATACCTTTTTCCTTGTGTCTGTGTTATTTGCACATGGACGATACATTCAAAATGAACTTGTGCTTGCCCACCTATAGAGTAATGAAATTAATGTCTGAATGGACGTTCCACATTTGTGGAACAACTTTATTCCTAGAAGATATTTTTGTTTAGGATTTTTGTGCAACTCTTAAAAAATATATTTACTTGCAGACGGAACAGTGAAAAATACTCTCTTGCACAAACACGGTCTTCTCCCTCTAGCTAACTCATCACAAAAGCTAAAATACACGTATGTGATTGCGTAAGATGTCAGGATTATACTCGTGTGACTATCAATTCAATACTTATATTTTCTATTCAACAGCTGTTGATCTCCTATTTCCAAATCAAAACAGTGTGCAACAACAAGAAACACAATGAGAACCCGATTTTCTTAAATGCAAAATTCACTGAAATGCAAGTTTAAGAACCTTCCATTCAGTTTCATCTCAGTTCTGAATTTCATTGACGGTTTCATACTCAGTAACTAAGTTTACCAGTGGAAAGATGATACCATGTGTGCAAGTATCTGCTGAAAAGCAGGAAGATGTACTCATATATATTAGCTGGATAGTACCTTTTTCCAATGTATGAGCTTACTGTCTTTTCTAAGCATACTTCGGACAAAATCTTTGAACTGTTGGGAAGTGGTAGAGATTATTAAAAAAGCTATTAATGTCTGCATTTGCACATCTAATACAGTG
This sequence comes from Apaloderma vittatum, assembly GCF_000703405.1. Classification (NCBI taxonomy): domain Eukaryota; kingdom Metazoa; phylum Chordata; class Aves; order Trogoniformes; family Trogonidae; genus Apaloderma; species Apaloderma vittatum. The sequence goes on along the minus strand of NW_009703013.1, from coordinate 7,259 downwards.
TTTACATTCTGAAAAGGAGGTGGGCCAAAATATCCCCTGGCAGCAGTTACAAACGAGCCAAATGGAGAAGAGATGTTGGCAGCAGCATCTGTCCCACAGAAAATCCTGGCTGATGATTTTTCACAGAGCACCGTGTGGTTCTCTTTGCTCCTACATAAGGCATACTCCCAATCATTAATATCAAGCTGTGGCAGAAAAAATTGGTGGATAAATTAAGAAAACTCTGTGGATGGAAGACCTCTCTTTTTCTCACCTGGGAGCACAATATCTTTCTCCCAGTACGTAACAGGAGGCATTCTCTGGTTCCCACTCTGGTGGGATCCCATTGTTCTCCTGTCACTCACTGATCACTGTTTATTAACATTACAATGGGTCTCACACATCTAGATAATTAGTGTTACTTATGGAAGTGCAACAAATATTTTGTATACCTATGACTCAATAAAACTTGGTTCTTGGAAGAGTACCAGATTTGGCTTGGAGCTGATCTCTCTATATTTTTGATATTTTATTATGTAGAGGAGTAAATCCTGATCTCGTAGTTTCCTTTCACTGTTATGTCCAGTGACTTTTAATAAAGGTACCTTCAGAATTAGGTTTTATGTTTTCTTTCATTTTAGAATCCAGTTTGTGATTTCCCACTTACATAGCTTGGATTATGCTGCAACAAAATCACAACTCCGAAGCCAGATGAACATTTAAGACTATTTGAGAAGAAATACATCCTGATACAAGCGTCAGGAATACTATAGCTGCGTCAGGAATACTATATCTGCAGTTACCATGAGGAATGATCAAAGTCTGAATCTCTCTTTTAAAGAAGACTGCTGTTAAAAAGGTTTTTTATATCATACTAACAGGTTAATTACATTAGTGCTACTGCAGTAATGAATGCGTAACATACATTCATGTCTCCAAATGGTAGAAAAGTGCTATAAATTCTGTTTAAAAGATATTCAGCCCTGAAAATGTTTTTTGAGGAAGTGGAGTTAGTAGCTGTTGAACACTTTAAAAAAAATTGGTTAATGTATTTAGATGCTGAGTGTGAACCAAGCTTTTTCAGACAGCTCTCCTAATAGAATCTCACAGCTCTATAGCAAGGCATAAAATGAACTCTAGTCTTCTTAATCCTGTTGCAGATAGTCTTTTCTTGAACCGTATCTTTATATCTACAAGTAGATACTTCATAAGACTCAGATTGGCCCATTAGTATTTTGTTCTTTTATAAGTAATGCTGCATCTTTACTAGCTAAGAGACTTCCTTTTGACTAAAAGGTCATCGATTTACATGGGTGAATTCTCGATCAGTTCTTTCTCTCTGACAAATTACCTTTAAGTCTTCCCAGTGCTGAAAAGTCTGGGGAATGCATGTGCTGACATTTAGAAAACTCTTCACATAATGCTTCCTGATGTTGGTTTCTTATTCCTTCTTATTCCACCTCAATTAAGGAGGTGTGGCAGTAGCCATGTGATGAAATACTAAATTCTGCAGTTTTCTCTCTTCCTACAGACAAAGGTCAGGATACCTTTCCAGGACAGAGTAAAATGCTTGACAGAAAAGATTTCAAGGGGGAAAAATATTAGGAGAAAAGAATTTAGGCCAAGCTGGAAAGTGGGATATGTGAATATCCTCAGGCTGAGGAGGGAATTAAATCTGACTACAACATAGCCCATACCTAAGAAATGTACTAATCATTAGACTATTATGCCAAAAAAATAGCTGCCTTCTCTTTCTTCCTCCTTTCTATTTCCCTGAAATGGAAGCTGGCTTTCTGCTGTGTTCTTAACCAGCCCATGATATATTGGCCTTTAAAGGGATTTTGTAACAGTGACATCTTGTTTCTGAATTCCAGGTGAATTTTTCACTTTAATGGGAAACAATGTTTTAAGCTTTGGATTGAATCAAGAGGATGGTATCACAAGGCAAGTGCAATGGCATAGTTTTGTCTAATAGAGTTTTAGAGTTTTTTGGCTTTCATGCTTTCTTGGAATAACAAACAAAAATTCTGCCCAAAACTGCAATTACTTCAAGTGCACAAACGAGATTGATAAATCTTGCCCAACTCCTCAATTTCTTCTAAAAAAAAATAATTAAAACCATTAATTTTAAATTGTGAATAAATGCATGAATAATTTGAAAAAGGATGATAATAGAACTGTGATGAACATAAAATTTCAACAAATTTAGATATCTATCTTCAAAATTATCATTCAAAGAATTCTAACTTTATGATTTTAAATAAAAAATCTGAGAGCACAGTCTCAAAAAATGTTTATTCTTCTAAACAATTTGAACATTTCAGCAGAGAAAAATAAGAAGTCTCTGCATCATGCATCTTAGACAACAGCTGTAGTGGTAATACATTCTGAATTTTGCAGTGAATGGAATTATCTTTTTCTCTTTTTATTTGTTCTCAATGTGTTTTATCAGCTGACTACATTTTTTTTGACTTTTTTTTAAGATTGTAGAGCCTAAGAATACTAAGAATGGGAAAATCTAGTTCAAGGAGGGTGCTAGGGAACCATGAAGGGGGAGGAGAGATGAAGGATTAACCATGTAACCACTTGCCCGTTTCAGATTTTTAAGGTAACATAATTAATGAAAAAAAGGCTATTACCGCTATCTTTACACATAATTCAAGATTAATTAAATCATTTCAGGAAGGGACTATAAACAAGGTTGATCTCATATCAGAACAGTCTGGAACTGGGTATCTTTAAGGTATATATACGTGGAAGTCTATCAGTGATTTTTACTACAACATCTCTTTTGATAGAAAATTAGTCCCAACTAGATCAACCCAAATGATTACTCAATCTCATTCTCTGAGTGTTTTCAATTTTACGTGATTTTCCTGAGGCCGGGATCGCTCATTCTGAAAATTGGCTAAGCATCTTGTGGACCACCTCAATTATTTCCTACTTGAAGAAAACATTCATCAGCAGTCCTCCAAGCAAGGAAAATAATGGAGATGTGGTTCTGAGCTCAGTAAGACTTTGCAACAAGACACATCAGCCTGCTCCACTAGGATTTCCCAGAGGAACTTTGCTGCACGTGACCCCAACTGACATAGTGTTTCCTGAGTAAATACTGGAAGTCTTCCAGAGATCTCTGAGGCAGAATTTAACCAGCTCTTCCCATGAGTTTGTCAATTTTATGTAACTATTCCTCCCTTTGATAATTTGTTATAGTTGTACATCCATGAGGCTCATGGTTCTTTCTTAATTTTATTAAAATATATACCTGAAGAAATTCCAGAAGCTTTAAGTTTGTTCTGGCACTGGACTTTTAGAAATCAATGAATAAATTGGTAACATTCCTAAAAATGTGAGTGACATTCACCATAGCAGTTGAGTTTTATTATACTTGTCTAACACCAGCTGAAAATGATGTTTACACAAAGCACTTCTTAACACTCGGTAAAAAAGAAATTCACGTGATCCAACCCTTCAAAAATGAATACACAATTTTTCTGGGTCTCACTGAGGCTTTGGATAATTGGCACAGAGTGCCAATAACCACACTTTTGAAAAACTGTCAAAAACAATTCATATGGCTGAACACAGCTCACTTCAGGCAAACACTGTCAGTTAAAAATCTTCAAAACATCAAAAAAACTACACCTCTATATTTACACCTGCCCAGGACTTGTATGCTGTTTATGCAATTTTACTCATGCTGACTTGCTGATGCCTCATTGAAAAATTTGGAAAAAACCCCTAATGTATAATTTACAGACAGTTTTGTTGACTACCATACTTTTTCCTTTTATATATTCTTTGTGTCTAGGAAAAGCTGGCTAAAAAATGATATCTGATCTTTCAAAATTCATTTTGCTCTGCAGAATGCGACATCTTAGTTATGGTTTTCAGTGTTTCCATAAGGCATTAGCAGGTCTAAGAGGAATGAAATTCTGGTTTTAATATTGACATTACTGTGTCTTTCGTTTGAGTAAAGGGTCTACTATGAATTTCAAAAACTATACTGTAAGAAGTAAAAAACCCACCTCGCAAAGCCAGCCCATTTTAGATATGTTCTACTCTTGTGCTGGACTAACATTAGACTGTCACATGTCCAAGATGAGTCACTTATATGCCTTCCTTTTGTTCTCACCAAAAATTCTCAAGACTACAAAATCCACAGACAAATTATCTGTTTTTTTCCCATTACTATTGCAGCAAAAATATCTCAACAAAGCAAGTTTGCTGCAAATCTAACATTGGTCTAGCCTGGATGGACCATGCCTAATCATAAAAATTACCTTGGATAGACCATGCCTAATCATGAAAATTAGTACAACAGCAACAACCTGCCCATTTGTTCATACATCCGCCTTCCTCCTCCCGAGACTACCAGCACACTTACTAGTCTTGATACATTCTGAGACTTGTAAACTGGTCAGCATGAACAAGTATCTAGAGTATTCTTTCAGATGTTGACAATGGATTTAAGTTTCCATTAGCAACTGCTTTAATCATCTTCACCCAGAAACCATCCAGCAGAAGGACTCCCAGCCACTTGCTTGCAAAGACATTTCTACCAGATTTTTACTGCTCAGATAGAATACCTTGATGCTATATTCACAGATCATTTTTTTAAGAAAAAGTGAGTTGGGGAATTTTACTTCAAAACTCCCTTATAACTTCCTCTGAAAAGTGAAAAAAATGCTTGTAAAAGTTTTAAAATGAACATTGACAAGCAACTTCTTTAAATACACACACATTCTCAGGCTTATTTTCTTGCACCACTTTTTTATCTTGTGTAATTCTTAATGGATGACATATTTCATTCCACAAGTTGACAAAGTTAAAAATGTGCTATTCCTTCTAGTTTTAGTATACTGTAAAGCCACTGATAGCTACAGGCACTATGAGCGATACATGACTGAAGAAAAATGAGATTACTGCTGATAAGGAACAAGAGACTTTCATATCTTAAAAGACTCTGAAATCCAGCAAATATGATCCCCAGCAGCAGATGCCCCTCAGACAGACAATGAAAGAAAAATGGTGGAAAAGTACTCGTTGTGGATTGTGTTTCCTTCAGCCAGAATGGCAGCGAAATTAAATAGCACTGTCTGCATGAAGAAATCCTACCTCTGGGAAAAACATAACCCAACAGTCTAACAAAACGAGTAGTGATTTTCCACTATGCAAAAAGTGATGTTACTCTGACTCACCTTCTTTGGAAAAGTATACATTTACTCTGGAAGCGTTGCTCTTTTGAAAGCTACCGTGCTGTTACCATCAATGTTTATTATAGTAACAATCAATATAATGGAGGTGGAGTACCAAAGCCAAACCTCAGGCTGGAGTATTAATGATTCTTTAACAAAAGGAATGAGACATATGAAAATGCAAAACAGCTCCTTTCTCTGTCTATTAATATGTCCCTGTAATAGATATGAACATAATTTAAAAATGTCAATATTTCAGGCTACAACACAACCCTTACCTTGTATCCTGACGATTTGATGTGCACTCCTCGCTTGGTCAGTGTAGATTTCATTCGGATGAAAAAAGAGCGCTCTAGGGTGTTGTCAGTGGTTAGTAAACTGGGGCTTGTAGATTCCACTAGGGAACAGAAAAAATACATATATACATAATTTAGATTTTATACATCCCTTTTAAACTATTTTTCAGGTGCAATCCTTGAACTCACTAAAAATAAATGACTGATGGATGCTAAGAGTGTTGTAATCAATTTACCTCATTTAGAAAATGTTTACTTAGCAAAAAAAAAATTGAAAAATATACGTATACTTAGTAAGTTTCATTTTCAAGTAATTTTCCCAAAGAATTTTTAACAGAGATTTGACTCATTAACTCTTTCTTGCACAATTTTGTTACGTCTGGAGTTAATTTGTTAGAGTATGACATTGTTTTAAAACCCAAGAAGTTCTTCAGCATTTTGTGAGAGGCAAAATCTCACCAAGGTAGCAACTCTATCTGCTGAAATTGTCTGCAAGTTCAGTTTTTTCTCCTAGTGCCCACTCCTCACTTGCAGTGATACCTAGGGTGAGTCACTGCTGGCTTTGAGTGCCTTGTTTTCCCCATTACCAAGGGTTAATCGCTACCAAAAAAAGCACTGAGCAGCCTGAAGGCAAAAATGCTCGAGTAAATGACACATATTATTATTACTGTCGTCATCATCATCATCACCATCATTGTTGTTACTTACTGGTAATTAGTCATTAACTAAATATCTTTGTAGTCCAATTGACAGGATACCTCCTGACTGAAACTATAACTCTCACCTGTGCTTTTCGCTCCCATCAGCTACAACCAGATAAAGTAGTAAATAAATACTTCTAGTATAAACCATGATAAAATAGTGGGTGCAACCCTATTTGGCACTGATACAGTCCTTATTATCCTTATTATCCTTGTTATCACTATTTTTAGCCCTAATAACCAACCTCTTCCCAAAACATTGTTCATGGGAAAATTCTGGGGCAACTTTCAATAAGGAAGCGTTATTAGAGACTAACTAACTTTCAGTTTCAGTGAGTAATTGACACTGAATAATAAAGTTATTTGGAAATTATTCGGCTATTGTTTTGGAGGACTGACCAAAGGACTAGTAGAAAGTATTAAATTATTTAAAAACCTTTGTTATATAGACAAAAAGAAACACAAAAATTTGCTTGTGAGCTGAGGATTATATCAAATTGTCCTTGAATTTTTGTGGTCACTTTGTCTTGAATTTGTGATATTTCAGCTCTATTGTCATGAAATAACTGACAACAGTGCCCCTTTCTTTAGTGTCTCTCTTAAGATTTTTTTGTTACAGAGAGCATGAATTCGATGTCATTTTAAATGTACAGCTCTTTATCACTCGAGGGAAAAGCAGAGCCATGTTATATTTAGTACTTTCATTTCTTCTGATTAAATATGAATTACTATGAAATTTTTCTCATCATCTAACACGCCATAATACGCCAACAGCTTTTTAATACACTATATAAGCACAAACTTCTGCTCTAAGAGTTTAATTTGCCCCTCTAATCCAATCACATCAACCTTATTTCTCTTATCAGAGATTCCCATTTTGAATTAAATGAGCTCATTAGTTTTAATCAAAAGCAGAGAGATCAAAACTTAAACGTAAATGCTTTAGATCAGAACTGTCAGTCAGCCGTGCAGTTCTATTTTACTAAAACACAAGATCAGAGACCCTTAGAACCAATTTTTTCTCGTAAGGGATGCCAAGAGCTTGAAGATGCTATATCTTTTTTTTTCTTTTTTTTCTTTTTTTT
>NW_009703012.1:98122-101226 GCF_000703405.1 Apaloderma vittatum | reverse complement strand
CTCGTTCGGTCTACATCAGTGTTTTCCCGTCCTCTAAGAGCCCAGGGCGAGCGCACCCCCCCATGTACATAACAATATGTTTTAGGCATTAAGCATATTCATTAAGCTGCTGCATTAAGCGCTATAGTGAGCTGAGTACTGAGCCGCATATAAAGTTTTTGTCCCGTTTTTGCCATTGCTCTGCCTACAAGAACTCTTGCCTGGCTGTTCTCTGCCTCAGTCTCCCCACTACATCCTCCTCCTTAAAGATTCTGCTCTTTGCCTTTTTGAGGAGAGTCTGGGGGGGATTTCTAGTTGTGTAAAAAACATCAACCAGGAACAGGGGAGACACAAGAAAACCAGTAAAAAGAGGAGGAAAAAATATCAAGGCCTGATAAAAAGGGGGAACCCCCTCACACATCCTAGCAGAGAGCTTCAAAGCAAGCTATTTCTCCTCAACTTGAGCACAGAAGGGGCATTTTTTCCACATTAAGTGTTGGGAAGGCAAAACCAGGGTCCATAACTGGGAAATTATAAAAGGAAGTAAATCCATCAAAGCAAATGCAATTGGGAATACAATTAGGCAGAGGGCTGGAAGGACACAAAAGGAGGGAGGCTGGAGGGAGCTCTGCCGCTGAGTGACAATACGCAGGCTGCACGGGGGGAAAAACACCCCCGCAAAAATGCTATTTTGTAGGAGGCTCTGGGCGAGGAATAAAATCGACAGGAACCCAGGGCAGCTTGCGGGAGGTGGGAAATGCGGGCTGCGCCAGTGCCCTTATCTCCCAAGGGCCGGATTCTTTCTTTCTTTTTTTTTATTTTTTTTTTTTTTTGAGACAGGCGGTTTGGTTTGTAAGACTAAAGACGAGGTGGTACCGGCGCTGGGGTGGAAGCTGCGGGCAGCGAGACAGCGCTGGGGACATGGGGACGGGGAGGGGACAGAGCCCCCCCGCACCCTGCTCGTATCCCGCAGCAACTCCCCGGGGGGGCAAAAGGAGAAAGGTGCTACCCTGGCAAGCCGCAAATTCAGCATTTCCACCTCAAAACCCACCTTGGTCAGGATTCCCCCCTTCCTCTTTCCCCAGGCACTGAGGAAAAGTGTGGGCTTTGCCCCACTCCTGCCTGCCCGCTGGGATGCAAAGGGCTCCGGAGAGGGGATTTCGTCTGTAAAGGAACCAGGGAAGAATTAAATCTATCCAACTCTCCAGGCAACGCTTAACCCCCTTTTCCTTTATTTATTTTTTTTTCCTCAGGGCGAGAGACAGGAAGGGCTGAGTGGACGGTACTGAGAAAAGTGAGACGGTTTTATGCACTATCATTAAAAAAAAAAAAAGCCGATTTTTCTTTTGTTTGTAACATAATCTCCAGCCCAGCTCTGGAAATTTAAGGAAACTACTTGTATAACTATGTGCACCTATTTATACAGCCTCTAATTAACACATATTCACGCACAGAGCCTTACATGACACTTATTGTTCAGATCTTTCTTAAAAACAATAGATCTCCCGTCAGAATTTCCTATTCCCCGTGCTCCAACCCATCACCGTTTCCACTTGGGGGGAAAAATGTGTCAGGATAATCAGCGATTTTCAGTAGCAGTGATTTTTTTTCGATTGAGGGTTAAAAACAAAAAAAAAAAAAGGAAAACGAGCAAAGGTAGTATAAACATGCAATTACATTACAAGAGTTTTTGCACAAATGAACCTAATGAGTAAAAAAAAATAATCTGTAGTTAAAGGCTTTGCCCCCTCACTGAACCAGATTAACAGTATTTGTTGCTTTTCTAACTATACGAAACTGCAGTAATGAAAAATAATCTTGACATCTTTTAACTTCCTTAAGGTATCTTTCCCCCGCGGACGCTCTGAAAGCTATTAAAGAGATGAGACGAGGCTGTATTGAACTGTTACAACGTTGGCTTTAATCAAAATTAGACGGAACCGCTTAAAATAATAATTAAGGGAAGCTCCCATTTGAAAGATAGTGAACAAAAAAATAATAAAAATTAGTTCCTAGCATCAGCAAACTTTAGCGTTACCAGCCCGCTTTCCTCCAGCCTTTCCCAACGCCAGGAGCTGGAGATAGATACCGAAAATTTGACGGCTTTAAAAATCCCTCTTGAAGAACACGTTGGGGACCTCGGGGTTTCCTTGCTTCTACCCTTCGTCGGCTTCGGAGCCGTTGGCCCGGTGCCAGCCCCCGCGGGGTGGTGGCCCCCCCTTCCCAGCCCGGGTCCTCCCCCTTCTCCCCGACTTCCCGCAGGCGACATCGGATGAAGCGAAAAATGATTTTTAGCTCTTGTAGGAAAGAAATGTGACATACCGCCGCTGTCACGGGATTCGGACAAGATAAGGGAGTAGCCTGTACCACAGCATCCCGGAGAATCAGCTCGGAGGGGACCAGGGAGGCTGGGGAGGGAGCTGGACCACAACTCCCGCACCTCCTTCAAGCCTCTCTTGCTCACACCACAGGGGGTTGAGGGCAAGTTTTGCTCAGCCCCCGAGTTTTCGTGGAGCCGCTCGGGATGGACCCGCACTGAGCAGTTGGAACAGTAGAGTTGATAAATATATAAAACTACCGAGTGCGGGGCCGTGGAGACCCTCGGGTTAGGCAAAACTGGGTGTGCACGCGTGGCAACGACACCCTGCTCTCCTGCAAGGGTATCGTGGGAGATTTTTTGTGGGGGAAGCGATAGTGGAACTCCCTTTTTGGAAAATAAGGGAAAAAGAGCCCAAAGGAACAACAGGGAAAAAAATCCAAACAACCCCACCCACGAACAAACAAAAGAAAGAATCAAACAAAAAACCCACAAGAGATAAAAAAAGAAAAAGGAAAAGAAAAAGAAGGAAAAAAGAGCAGCAAAAGAAAAAGAAAGAAAAAAGAGTAAAAAAAAAAAAGAAACAAATGAGAATAAAAAAAAGAGAAAGAAATAAACCCCAACCCCCAGTCCACAGAAACACCCAGACTGAGCCGCCCAGTCCTCCCACTGCTCTCTCTAGTCCAGGAGGAGAAGCCCAAGGAAATAAAAGGCGAGATAAAAATAAAAATAACAACCCACCCTCCCATTACTCCCGGCCAAGGCTTGGCAGGAGGGGGAAGATGGAAAAGCGGCCAGCAAAAAGTGG
>NW_009703012.1:86998-98069 GCF_000703405.1 Apaloderma vittatum | reverse complement strand
CTGGCACCTAATTCCGGCGGTGTGTCCCCCCCGCTTCCCTCCTCCAGATCCATTTTCTCCAAGGAAAGTCACAAGGTAACCACGGCTGGCTGTAACCTAAGAACTGAGGATGGCTGGGAGATTATTTTTGCATTAAGAGCTGCCCCAAGATGCAAACGTGCCTTCGGATGAGTTTTGCACTTTGGGGTTTAACCGAGGCATGTGTAGTCACCTCCCGCTAAACGTCCTGACCCCGAGACGGTGCTCGCATGCACACACGCATGCCCGCAGCGCTCGGTGCCATCCCCAAGGCATGTGTACCCGCACAGAGCACCCAAGGTATAAAAAGAAATTTAAGCTTCTGCTCTGAAACCGATCTCCTTTCCCCTCGATCACACTTTTGATCTAATTTGTTTCTCTGTCCAAACGGCTTGGCTCAGCCTTCCCCCTGAAAATTCAGTGTACAGTTGACATCAATCATGTCTCAGTCTAGGGAGGGATAAGGATAGAATATCAGAGAGGTGACCATGCATGCCACATGATTCAAATCATCTCAGCATTGATTAATTGGGTTCAATCTGAGTTTCAGAATCATAACAACTGTTGTTCCCCTTCACGTAACATCAACAGGGCCTTTAAAGCAGAGTATCCACTTACTCCAAGGCATGTGATGCATTAAGACCATCATCTTCTATTAAACCTTAAAGGCTGGATGAATTTTAGACAAACTCAATTAGCTCAAGATGGTTCTGCAGTGATTAGACATTGTTACCCCTTCCCCTTCATCAGGGATTTTTCTACCCTCTCTACTTTTCAAGAGAAAGGGCAAAGTAATTTGACATATGGAAGATGCATGCACACCTTGAGCCCATCCTATTGCTGTGCTGACCGTGCAGGTAACCCACTCAGACAAAGGCAAATACCCTCAACAACCAGGAAATACCTCATAAAAGCACAACCTGCTTTCCCCTTGGATTTGAAGAAGAAACTCTTTGGATGCATGAGAGTTGGGGCATGAAGCTGTGATCAAGAGGAGACAAAACTGAGCGTGTTTCTGAGTTGGCCAGGAGAAGGTTGTACTTGAAGCTCAGAAGAAAGGAAAAGCCAGGCAGGACTCCAGGTCCTTATAAACGATGTTATCCCTGGCCCTACGCCCCGTAAGAAGCTCCACTTGGGTTTGATAGCTGCTCATCAATTAACTGTAGCTAAACCAGGACAGAAACAGCGTCTGGGCGGACCACGGGGTGAGCGGGGCTTGAGATGGGAGACTACCCCTGCGATTCAGGTTTCCATATGTTAAGAAAGATGAGCTCTATTTGTGTGTGTTTGATTCTTATCTACCAGCTGGGATCACTCATCTGGGTTGTAACCGAAATAATAATGATTAAAGAAAAGCATGCCTGCCTTGTAATGTTGCAAGTATGGGCCTCCACATCACATATATTCAGCCCCGATTGAGGAATGACCTATCACAAACGCAGCCTTGAGCAATCAGAGGAACATCATTTCTAATTACTGTTTTGCAAGCTGAAACCCTATTAAGTACTTCCCTGTTGTGCCTATTATGACTGGTTCTACACTTAAAACAAAAGCATCCTTTTTTTTTTTCAATCGTTCCACTTTGCGTGGGAGCGATATCATTGTGATTCAGTGCTGGGATTGCTTTCTTTTTTCTTTTTTTTTTTTTCTTTCCCCTCTTCTTTTTACTTCTTAAGAAAACCTTAGAGGCTCTGGTTGCAGAGATTGTAAGAGATGACTGTTGCACGAACGCTCCTTGCAGCACAGACAACCTAAAACCCGCGCTTAAATCAATCCCCTGATTTAAGACATGACTATTTTCAAGCAGAAAAATCCACAATCAGACTTTTAGGAGAGTTTTAAGACAAGTTTACTTTAAAGCTTTACCCACACAAACTGCCCTGCTCTGAGCATGCCAGCAGTGAAAATGGATCTATGATTTTTGCATTATATAAATGGATTTCCTGGAGCAAACTTCATGCATCACAGCAAAGCCTGGCTGGCCAGAGCACAGGGAATCACGTCGCCCTTTGGAGCACCCAAGAGTCACACCGTCAACCTGTGCATAGCGTCCTCAGCTGAACAGCTCATTTCTGGTTTTGACTGTTTTTACCACTAGAAACAGTGCAGCAGGGAATAAACCAAACCTCAAAGAAATGATAACGTTAGGCGCGCTACTGAAAAGTGTAAGCCATGGTGGGAGACGGCAGAAAACACTCCAAGTGATGCTTGGCTTTGGGACCTTGACTCTAGAGTAGGGAGTTGTCTCTGTGTTCACATAAATTAACCAAGCCAATTAATTAAGTCACTGTGCTGACTTCAGGCAGGATACCCAACGGATTTGGTGTGTTGCCCGCATACTTTTCAGGTCTATTTGCGTTTTACTTGTGGGATACTAAGGCAGAACCGGAGTTTTTCCAAAAAAGCCATTTCCACTTGCTTCTTTCACAGGTCTAAGCCAAGGGAACAAGCACATTTCACCAATACCTGAAGGTGCATTTGAAAGTAGTGGCATGAAGCTGAACAACTCCTGATTTTCAGGCCAGGCAACCTCCAGCTCAGCCAGAGCGGAAGCAGCTGGTCTCCATCACTGCATCTGTGTGAGACCTGTGGGACATCCCACAACTGTAGCCCAAGGGGTAAACTCATCAGAGAACCCTCCCTGACATCAGACAGTGGCTACGACTGACGTGAGCAATACTAGAATACATAACAGACCATAAAAAAGGAACTACCGCTAAAAACATGCAGCCCCCAGACATTCCAGATATATATTTATATATCTATGTACCTATATATCTATATATCTATCTATATATCTATATCCCTATATCCCAAACTTGCAGACACTTTCATGTTTTCTTTTTTTGCTAGACAGAGATTAGCCCTCAGGACTGAACTGTCCCTCACATGCAGGAGAGTACCCACCAGTAACCCAGCACCGGCACCGCCTGATCTGCCAACCTTAGCGAATGTGCTACAGGGTGGCAGGGCAGCAGCAGCTCTTCCCTACTGGATTTAATGCCTGGAGAAGAGTCTGCTGTCCTGGAGAAGAGGCAAGAATCTCGCCCAAGCCTTTGCGCTCCCAGGGATGGAGGTCTCAGGTGTCGAGTGGATACATCCGAACACTGAGGGCTTGTTATGCCAAAAATGCAAAACTTTTCTTTTATTCTCTCCAAAACCCTACATCGAGAGGAAAGACTTCCCAAGTGCTGACACCATGAGAAGAGGTTCTTCAACTCCCTGTAATATAAGCCATCTATCTGCATGGAGTGGATTCTTTAAGGGTTGTTTATCTTCTCTCACTTCTTTTTCCCTCTTTCCCACCAGCTGCCTGGTCGCTTCCCCCAGCTCTTAACACGAAGCCTCGGATGGGAAAACTGGAGATGGAGGCATCCTTGAAAGCAACTCATCTCCTAACTGGTGGTGTGAGGGGACCACAGCAGAGCCTTCTCAGTTTGGGCCAATTCTTGGAGACATCCCTCATATTGCCCCTGTGACGATGCCCAGTGTCCATCACCTCCGTGAGTCTCCCCTGGGCAGGGATGGGCTAAGTACTTACAGTAGACTCCTCCAAAGCAGCTGAAGGTGAGGAAACGAGAGAAGGAATTCACCAAACCAGACCTGGATTTGAACCTTTAAGTCTCCCTCTCACTGAGCATTCACTTGGAATTTGACTGATCCAGTAGCTATAAGCTACAGCGAAAGAACGCGCATATATGAATGCATCCTTCCCTCTGGACTTCCTAGGAACTCTGTGCTGGTGCTACCCCAACTTTTTCCTGAGCCCCAATTCATTCAGAGCTCACCAAGTGAACTATGTGAGGAATGCGCAAGGATCAGGCCCCAGAAGAGCAGCTCGAGAAGGGGGAGGCCGTACAGCAACACAGCATTTCCCCCAGCTTTCTAAAGCAGATTTCTTCTCCCTGCCTTCCAGCCAACTTCCCCCTGTGTGACCTGAGAAGTTTCCCTAATAAAAATATAGATGTAACCTTATCTAAAGTGAGTGCAGCAAATGTACTACGGATAATGCGTAATTAATAACAGAAAAATAATGTTTCCCCTGTTATTAAATCAAGGCCTCCCCTGACCTCTCACCCTCATATAAGTGCCTTTAGTTTTATGACAGCAACGAAGTTATTGTGCGTCCGTACGTGCACGCACATCCTAGCTGGCAAGGGGCTCACCTAACTATTGCTGGAGTTAGTTTAGGGATTTTCCTTTTTTTTTTTTTTTTTCCTTTAAGGTTAAAAAAAGAAATGCCTTCAGTAGTTTATATGATGCCTGGCCGGCGAATGAACTCAATCAGTGTATGAAACTAATCTGGTTCCACTGAGGAAAGATTCTGCCTCTTGCTCTCAGCGTAACAATATCTATTCACACACACGCACGCGTGCATGGATTGCTCTTGGGCTCCCTAATGCATTTCCAGGCTTACGTGGATGCTCAAGGAATGTATCAATATTTTTATATACTTACAGCGTGCAAAGAGAAAACAAAGAGCAGGCGAATTCCCTGGAAGGGCTCAGTATTTTTCTGGTTGTAACATAGTAAAATCTTCACTGCTTACAAGGCAGTGTTTCTTCCCTGGCTGCTTTTCTTGTTTTAATACTTGCAGACACTCAGCCCCCAGCCATCACCACTGACAAAAACATATTTATACAGTGGGAGAGACGAACTAGGGAAAATTAACAAGTTTGGACCTGAAAGCGCATCAAGACTTTAAAGAAATTAATAAATACGAGGCCAGCTTGGTTTTTCCTCTACCGTTCCCCCCTTCCCAACGACACCGATTGTCAGCAACATTATCTAACTCCAGAGGTCATCGGGCTCGCCTGATGTATGGGCTCCCCTTCTGATTCATTGCGTTTGATGCACGGCTCTTCCAGGAGGCAGCTCAGCAAAACCCTCGGGTTAATGGAAGCCACACCAGCTCCTAATCCAGTAGCTTTGAATTCTTCTGTTTGTGTTGGAGAGGCGCTGCGCGAAAGCCTGGTCTCCCAGGGTCAGAGAAGTTCCTTCTGATCATCGTCACCGGGGATGTGAACCCCAGGTCACACCTTTTCCACCGGTCCTCCGCATTTACCAGCCAACAGCAGCAACGGTGATCCCTCGCCCCACTAAAGCCCAGCCGTGCACCACGGGGACCCTCCCTGGGGTGGGACTTCAGCAGGGACAGCGGGAAGGGACAGCATCAGGTCCCTGTCACCATGCAGAGCCATCTGCATACAAGTCTCCTCTTACTCCTGTGCTTATTTTGTTGCCCGATTTCAAGGCGCAGTCCAGAACTGCGACTCTCCCTCAAGTGTTTTTTCTCTGAAGTGCTAAAAAAAGCGGCAATACTGGATTTCTTCAAAGTTTTCAGCCCAATGCCTCCCTCAGGGAGATGGAAAACTCATCGCCTTAAACAGAGAGAGACAAGCCAGCCCTTGGGTCCCAGTATTTAGCCATTGAGCCCCTGTGGTCTGAACGTATAAATCTGCGCAGAGATAAAGGTGTCTTTTAAATGGCAGCTGTGCATGCAGGAGCTCCAAGGTAAATGCTACTGTAAAAGCAGATATTTCCCCTGTCCTCCTCCCTCGAACATCTGCGCTTCTCCTGCCAAAGGGTCGACAAAAGCCAGGAAAGCAGGAGGGCATGCCACGCTCCCTCTGCTTCCAGCTCCATCGCTTGCTTTGGTTGAATCATTCCATCCAGCTAAATCCTGCCACATTCCTTAGCTGGAGTATCACACACCAGACTATTAATACCATGTCCTGCCTTTCCCCTGGTGCCTTCCCTTCCCTCAAAAACACAAGCTGAAGGCATATCGCTTTCTAGCCAGGCTCCAGCAAAGGCTCTCCTGGTCCTAGTACCTGCTCCAGGCAAGGGAAACATGGGACATCCATCCATCCATCCATCCTCTGACCAATGTGGGTATCCCATTTTGAAGGGGAGCCTTCCCCAAAGAGTAAGGACACCGGTGGCATACAATACATGTGTGAGCGGTTGAGGGGCCTGATGTTTTCCTCATTTTCTCTACATTCCCAGTTATTTTAAGAGGATAAGGGAGCCTCCAAACTCAGGGAGTGCGGGCAGCAGCCCAGCTTGCGGGGGTTGAACCACCAGCAGCAAACTGGCTTTGCACTGGTCAGGATGATACCTGACTCAACAGGATCAAGGAGTCTGGGGCATCTTCCTCCGAAGGACAAAACATAGATGATGGAAAGGAGCTAAGCCCATCACCTTCCCCGCCGCTCTGCATTTAATCCCCCTTCGCCGGCTGCGGGATGCACCGTCGCCCGCTCCCCTCCCACCCAAATCCTCTCGTTTATTTACTGTTTTAATAACTCCTCTGTGCCCACACAGCACACGGACACGAACGCCTGCAGCTGCTTCGAAGAAGGCGCTTTTTGTCTTTCAAGTCACCATCAGGTCTCATAAATCTCAGAAATATTTCGTGAAGCACCAAAGCAAACCCTGCACACACACACACGACCAGCTTCTTTCAAGGCACGCACACGCTTTCAAGTCCCAACAAAATGTTTCATTTCAGCAAGGGCAAGCTCTTTCACCTGGTTTCGGAGCCTCTTTGTTCAATTATTTCTCTGTGGATTCCTCCCCAAAATTAGTTTAAAAATGAAATAAACCCCAGCCCTATCAGTCTTTTAACATCCAAACCGGCTATTTTGCAAAGAAATTCCCTATTCCCGTTGATTTTTTTCAGCGGTGGTGTTTGTGTTCCCTTTTTTCCTTTTCTTTCATTACACAAAGTTTTGCCACCAGCAGTGACATTTTGTGAGGAAAAAAGCCTGGTTCCATCAAAACACCAATTTCTGACAAAAACCCGATTCTGTTACATTTGCCTTCTCTGCAGAGCTCAGTCTCTGAGACTGAGCATCCCTCCACAGCTCCTAAAAAACCCCTCTCCGAAAACTATGCACAAACGCCGCCAACTCCATTTTAGAAACAAATCTGCTCTGTTTACTGCTAAATATTTATTCAGATATTTACCAAGAAAACATGAAAGGCAAATCCAGCATCTGTATTTCCAGTATCACTCACCAGGGAGTATCGCTAAATTCACTGGGGGATGGGCATCAGAGGGAGGCTTCAAGATCACTCCCGAATTCACTTGTGCAAATCAGCTTTTTGCTCCCCCGTTCCTTAAAATCAAAGGCAAAATTCTGATTTACTTCAGGAGCCACGGCATTTCTGTCTGCTGAGCGTTGCAGCCTTGCTCAGCCGCCCCACAAAGTGGGATGACGTTATGACTCCGAAAAATCAAAATAACGAATTCACATCCCTACGGGGAAAATCCAGGATAGGGGCGACTGGGGGTAGCCCCTCCCAGGACAGGGGACCTCTACCAGGACCATCCATACGGGACTCATGGCCATTTCCATTTACAAAAATGTCCTGTTGAGGCTTATTTTTTTTTCATTAGGTGAGCTTCTTACTTCTGATTTATGCCAGCTAGTGAGAGACGAGAGTTGGTCTGCGTGACGCTGTAACGGCGCTTCTTTATTTGCTAATATTGCAAGCAGTTACTAGTATTACAGGCAATTACTGGAAAATAACAGGTCTAAATAGACCTTTGCTGCAGCTTATTCTATCAGACAAAGCCGTGGTTTCATAGGGATGGAGAAAATCGGCTCAAAACAACATTGTAACGCGACAAATACAAATAATAAAAGCATAAAAAGAAGAAACACGCATGAATCCACTGCATAAATGTTCTTAAGCAATGAAGTCCTGACAACTGTAAATCTCAAGCCCACAAAGTTTTATCCCCGTGCTTAGATTTAACTTTGCTTTCTCTGAAGCAGAAAAAAGCTCCCAATCTGAGTTCAGTTTCTGGTTTGAAGGCTTGTAGCTGAAGCTTGCCAACTCTGACGTGTCTGAATAGGCAGAAAATTAAAGATTTTAGCTAGGGTGCTTCATGGCGAAACACCAAACCAGAATTTTCTCTTTACTATAAATTGCTATTTCTCTTTCTGCACAATACATAAAAAATTAGACTAATAGAGCTAGACGAAACAAAGTCACCACTCCCCAAAATTATGGGAATAAGCAGGTATTTTGGTAAAAAAATTGCACGCAGTTTTGCAGGACAGGATTTTTTGTTTTGTTTGTTTGCAACCAGCTACGAAATTCTGCAAAACCTACAGAAATGTGAAACGAGAGCGAAAACAATTGCTTCGGGGCTCCTTCGCTACTTTGCGGGGATACAGAAAAAGAAAGTAAGAAAGAAAAAGCTACGTTACGAGGTGGCACCTGAAAACCTGCCCCGGCTTTCAGCGCTGCGGAATGTAAACATGTTGTTTTGCTTTACTTTCATCATCGATTTCAGGAAGCCGGGAAGGCTGCTCAGAAAATGGTTCCCCAGCCTCAGCTACGATGCCGTTCCAATAATAGACAGCGCAGGCAGATGCTTAATCATCTTCAAATCACGTTGCGCTACGCCAGCCCTAAAGCTCTTGGCCCGGAGTAGGACACAGTTAAGCTCCTGTTTTAGCTGAAGAGCTGCAACAGGGCTCGAGCGCCGTTGTCCCACCAGCCGGGCAGAGTCAGGCTCTCCAACGTGCCCGCATCAGGGGCAGCGAGTGACAGGCAGCTCCGGAACTTCCCAGCAGAGAGGAGTTGTTAAATTGCAAACACCTCGTGGGTCTCGGGAACTATTTATCCTAATTCTTGACTTGCTTTTGAGCCTTAAAACTTGGACCTAAGCCCAGCGCTCTATGCTACGTTCCCACCTCTGATGCAGTACTCAAGGTGCAAAAGGATTAAAATGATCTCTAAGGTCCCTTCCAGCCTAGACCATTCTATGATTCTAAGATTCTAAGAGGGGATGCCTCTTCAAGGGGAGAACCGTAGGATCCTCAGAGAATCCTTCCACGTTCCCAGTAAGATTTACACCCTCACGCTCACCATCAACCTCCTAATGCCTGCTGGAGTCAAGAGAAGAGCTTGCTTGGGTCTGAAACCCACTCCCTCCAAGGGGACATGATTCTGCTGGCATGGGAGGAACGGCTGTGAGACATCTACATGTTCAACTCGGCTATCCACGACAGCGCCCAGCCACACTTTCGCTTGGTCTATTTATTGCAACGGTCTCCCAGCGCCATGACATGCAAATACGACTGGAGCTTCTCGTACAGCTCGTGGAAACGGTGCAAGAGAGTGAGGGAGGTAGTAAGAGTTAAATAATCCATGTGTCACCGTACGGCAACCAGAGGTTGGCTGAACTGCTCCATGCGGATGGGTGAAATCTGTCCTGATTGGGAACGCTCGTGGCCTTGGCCTCACGTCTCGCTCCAAAGGCACCACAACAGCCCAACGAGCCCAGCTCGAGGCAATAACGGGGTGCTGAAAGGACGGCCACCAGCATGTCCCCAGCACTTCCCACTGCATCACCTTGGGCAGAACTAGGCTACCTGGGCAGATCAAGGGGCTAGCACGGGTCCCAGCCAACTGGCCCCCAGCAAAGGGTCTGGCTAATCCTCGCCAGCAGCTTCTCTGCAGAGATTCCCAGTAGAAGACAACCCTGGGAACACCTTCATCCACGTCACAGCAAGGGGACGCTGCCTGATCCCTTGCTGTCGACCATGGGCCACATCCCCATTTCTTCACATGAACCTTCCACCATGGCTCTTTTTCTCTCCCTCTCCCAGGGATATATCAGAGCTGCTCCTAACCCAGTAAGAGCGAGGACACGGCAGTGCTGAATGCTGGGGATGGACACGAGCTGGCGTGGACACGCTGGTCTGGTCCACATACCGTGGGGCTCTGGTTACAGCCACCAGCCTGGCTCCTCCCCGCCAGCCCCGAGCAGGATGCCGGCGTGGGCACAAGATGTACAAATCCAATAAAATTAACACCCTCCTCCCTCCTGCCCTCGCTGCTTACTTTGGGAAACAGGATACACAGGGATTGTTTTCTGCTCGGCGCTACCCGGGTTTATCCGAGGTGTGCTTTCAAACGGGCTGAGCTGTGCTACGTACAGAACCCGTGTGATCGCTCTGTTCCTTTAGACAGAGCTCAGGGTCAGTTCGTGCCAGAAAATCCCACCAGCGACAGGGTTTGAAATCTATTTAGTTTAACTAAGTAAACTTAGCAGTGGCTCTTTCTTCAGGTTTGAGGCTAGCATGTTTCTGCTTGGCTTTAAATAAATCTGGGATGCTTCTCTGAAAGCATCCTGAATCAAATCAAAGCGAGCTGCAGCACCAGAGCTCACACGGCTTGGGGGGGTTCATTAAACCATCCAGGGGCTCAAACTAAGCTTCTGCCGCATCCTGATAATTGCACACATATATACACGGCACAAACGATGGCTTGCTTAAACCTCTGTGAAGGATGCTTTAACTAGCAGGTTTAACTTTGTATTTGCCACAGGCCAGGAATACCCCCACAGCAGGTTAACGCGCGCCAGCTGAGCCCTGGTAACTCGATTGTGTGTCTGAATCCACTTCCAAGACTCATATATGAATTAAAATGCCGCAATAAGCCTCGTGCGTGGGGAGAAGCAGAGGAAGCCTGGGTGTGCTGGGGGTGTGGGAGTCCAGCAGCCCTGACACAGCCCAAGCACCTGGGAGCTGACTCTGCAGCTGGCCCCAGGGTGGATGGGCTTCCCCGATGCTGCTTTTTGGGGAGGATGAGGCTTTTCCCGACTTTATATGGTTACTCCTGAATTACACCAACACAGGCAAGGAGACCTGACCTCTGCACCAGTCACCTCCACCTCCATGACAGCACAGGGCTCTGCACAGCTCTTAGCATTGCTAAGCCATAGCCGAGTAGGTAAACCACAGCTTTTCCCTCCAATCCCCGACCAGACTCAGTTCTGTATTTTCAACAGGAAGGGTTTGTTCCAGTATCCAGAACGGCGCCAAGCATTTCAAAAAGGTGAAAAATATGTGCAAAAAGCCCACTCATAAATACCTCCGCTCAACTTGGGGCAAGCCAAGCAGATGGAAGCGTGACATTCGTGTAGCAAAATATTCTGGGAAACAATTAATGATGGGACGTGGATCAAGAAAAAGAGGCTCGCTAAGTCATTCAAAGTAGCAAGACCAGCTGGCAGGCTGCTTTCCCC
>NW_009703012.1:79912-86838 GCF_000703405.1 Apaloderma vittatum | reverse complement strand
CCACATATAACGACCTGGCCAGGGCTGGCGGAGGAAGGTTCAAGAGTTCAAGCCTGGAAGTCAAGAGCCAAAGCTTCTGCGGGGAGAGAGTAACCGCGAACACAGGGAAGGGCAGGGGAAAAATCCTCCTGGTTGCAGGAAGTGTCGGTCGGGCTTGTTGGCAGAAGAGCTGCCCAGGCGTTACTGAGCTGTAATTCAACAGGGTGAGGATGCAGCCTGGCTCCTAGCTCAACAGTGGGAGCTTTGTCTCGGTGATGTTTCTTGTTGGGCAGCTCTCGCAGCAGCCCCACTGGTCCAAAGGGAGTTTCGGGGTGCAGAAAGTAGCTCCTGCCCCACCGTGCTACCAGCACAAGGGAAAAGAGTAGTTACTTCTGGGAAGGGGAGACTAAACCACCGCGATAACCTCCCTGATGGCAAGAGCCAGTGCCCACCTCTCAGTGTGACTCAAATCCTTCATCCATCTTTGGAGAAGAGACCCAGACGACCTCTCCCCATTACAAACAGTCACTCTATCAACCTGGAAAAATCAGACACAGCCCCAAAATGCCCTTCTCGGGGTGGGGGGATTTTTCTGCCCTAGGTGGTGCATGGTGGGTCCAGGGATGCCACCGCTTTGGTTGCCAGGATGCAGGTACCCCGCCTCAACTGAAGCACAGCTCCACATGAAGAGACTCCAGCTCCAAAAGCTCATCTAACGTCAACGGAGTTTGCAACTTTGTGGGGTCACTGTCTGAGGAGGATGAGGAACATGAATGCCTCCTGCACAGATGCTCAGTGCCATCTTAACCCCAGGCGAGTCTCAGAGCCATGGCGGGGATCCCCCACCCCAGAGGTTTGCTTTGACAAATGATGTGCATCTGGTAGTGATATCACCACCCTCAGCCCTTTGACAGAGAGACGCTATTTTGGACATAAAACGGAAGGTGCAAAAAGTGCACAGAAGAACTTGCAAGCCCCTCTGGCAGGGACAGGATGGGCACCCTGTCTCTCTTTGCCAACACGTCCCGTGCAGTCAAAATCACCGCTACCGCTCTCTCCCCTCCGCCCTCTGGCTTCGTCGTCAGTATCTGAGATTTCTGCAAAATTACTCATGGAGATTTTGCCTTCCAGGAGAAGCTCTCATAGGATTAGACAGCCCCATTGCTCAACCCAAATAATTCACCTCCCCCTTGGAACGAGGATGGACTAGTTTATTCTGCTTTCTTCTCCACTATTTCAGCCAACTTCCCAAACGAGGACAAGAGTTTGCACCGCTTTTGAAGGCAATGTGGGAAAATCGGGAGTCACGGGCAAGACTTCGAGGAAACAAGGGTTTTGCTTCTCTGAAACAAGTTGAAACCAACCCCTCTTGGCCTCTACCCCTCGAGTCGGCTTCTCAGCGACGCAGCCATCGGGGGCAAGCACAGACTAAGCAACGGCTCCTCTCGCGAGCACCCCGGCTCCCATCGAACCCAGCGCCTTCCCCGCGGTGCAAGTGCTTCCAGCATCAACAAGACATTACATGCAATGGGGACGAGATGTTTGATGAATCATTTGCAGAGAGAAGGGATTTTTTAAAAAAAAAATAATCAAAATAATAAAAAACAATTACATCCCGCTGCAACACCTACAAGACAAACAAACAGACCAAACAATCCGTGAGCTCAGCTTGCCATGTAATCGCATGCTACCTGGCTCATAAAATACTGCTTAGGTGGGTAGAAGCCCTCTCATTTAGTGCCTTGCTAAGGCATTGGCTGTAATAAATTAGGAGGTGTCTTTAAGAAACACCATCTCCCAAAGTGAACATGGGCGAGAAGTTTTATTTGCGGTCCTTCCTGAAGAGTTGTGGTTAAAGGCAATAAAAGGCAAAAAAAGGGCAAGCTGAGTCTTTTGCTAATTTACAGCAAAATGTATCCCCACCACTAGCATGTATTTCTAGCATTGTACGACAAGAGTAAAACCTGAAAAATGGTAAGTAAAAGTCCTGAAATAAGCTTTGGTATCGGCCAGCCATACATATCAGCTCGTCCCAGGGGGATCTGCAAACAGGAGGAACTGTTGCAGTTGTGGAGCCCAAATGACCTCAATTCTGATTTCACGGGGACTATCGAGAAAGCACACGGCCAGCGGAGGGGAGGGGAAGCACTGAAACCCAACGCTGCCCACCTAACCCTAACTCACTATACTTCATGCAGAAAAAGGCGCTGAGGGTGGGGAACCGACACCGCACCCACTAGTACTCAGCTTTTACGTGACTTTCCCAATTCCTATTAACGGGAAAACCACTCGAAGAAGCAGCACAGAGGGAAAGTGGAATAAAGACCAACTTGCATGTTCTTTACTCTAAAGTGACATCATGGATTGGTAAAAAAAAAAAAAAATCACTATAAACTCTCTTCTTTCTTAGCTGGTCAGCATTTCTACAGTGGGGCATATCTGTACCCATCTCCCTGGAACAGGGAGGGTTCAATAACTGGGATATACCCTTAGCATGAAGATAAAAACCCAACGGAGATACCCAAAACTCTGGAAAGGTGCTTTCCCCACTGCAGCCTACGCTGACCAGCCTCATCCCTTCCATGATGCTCACACCCCACCCACTGCCTTTCAAAACTTTCCAACTTCCAGTCAACCTTCCAGATTTATAACGTGTTTCACTTTCGAAACGCCCTTGGATGAGGCTGGGGTGATGATAGCCCGATAGGTCTGTAGATACCTTCTTGTGCAAAAGATATATATAAAAGATATTGGCCCCCCTCCCCCAAATCCACACACGTGCTTCTCTTCCCTCCCTTCCTTAAACTTGTCTTTTTGGAAAACTTCAGCCATGTCCACCCATGCCAAGAAGCTTCCTACGCTCCACTCCTGTCTCTGCTTTAAAATTAACTCAGAGACACGGTACCAGGGACCACAGCCTACGCTGAGACCTAATAAGACTTCAAGGAATAGGAAAAGGGAAAAAAACCCAACAAACAGGGAGGAGGGAGAAGAAGAAAAATTGCAGCAGTTCTTGTAACTAAATCGGTTGGAGTTCTAAGTGTGGTAAATGTGTGTTCCTGCACTGTTTGGATGTCTCTGCTTTGCCTTTAGCAGCTGCTGTAATAAACTTCCCAGAAAGTATTGGATTCACAGAAGTGTTACTAGAAACCCTAACAGAAACCTAATGGACATGATGTATCAAGGCAGCAAACCGGGGAGATAAGCCCTGCTGCGATAAAGAGAGATTTAAATGAAGTTTCTTTTACCAGAGCGAGAAAATAAAAACCGCCTTCTGCATTTCAGGGGGGTAATGGGAGGGGAAGGAGGAAAAGAGAAGGGCTGAGATCTAATTACAAGTGTCTTGAAATTCCTTCTGCAGAAAGTTTCCTTAAAGAGCTGCCAAAAAAGCAAATGCTGGGAGATGGCGTTCGAGGCGCAGCGCTCGGCTCAGCGCACGCGGCTTTGCCCTGCGATGACAAAACATTTAATTACGACTAGCCCCAATGTCTTCCACATTTGGAAACGGGATTCTTGACACACATAATATACCCCATGCTGACACGACTATTTGGCAAGAGCCGAGCCTGTGATCTCACATTAATTGCTACACAAATATACTTATTGTGGGCATGAGTTTTATATGGCTGAAGACTCCATTTGCACATGTTCACAATAAAAACACTTCCCCCCCCCAAATAACGATTAACCTTTTTTTTTTGGAGAGTTTTGAGTTTGTTTTTTCTTCTAGAGATGCAGTTTTAATGGCATGAGAACTGTCTGTCGGCTTCCATTACCCCTTTCTTCTCTTCGTCTCTTGCTTTATATGTATTTTTATAAGCCTTTTAAACCCAAGTCTCCCTGATCTTAATTCTTCTCTCTCTTTACTTTTGTTTTTATTGTAGGGCATCAATAGAAACGGCAAGATTTCACCGGATTAAAGACACGGCTGTCACTTGAAAGCAACGCCACTGATAGAGATCTTAGAAGATCTCTCAGTTTCTCCCATCTAAGGACTTTTGCGGGGAGACAGGAGGATGGCGACGCACGTCCCCTTAAACCAAGAAGGGCTGGAGGCGTGAGATACTCTCCAGCAGATGGGACTCACCTCACCCCTTATTCCACCAAACCCAGCTGGACGCACAAGGTTGATCCGTAGTGACATCGCAGGACCCTGAGGTCACACCTCCCATGACGTCACGCAGGTGGCAGGGCGCTCGCACGGGTCCACATTTGTCATCTCACGGCAGAAAGACCTTCAAAGACCCCACCACTGAGGGAAACCAGGCTTCACTGGTGGGTATTGAACCCCTTTGCCAGGCAAAACAGCACCAAACCACCAAAATTCGCCCTTTTCCGGCTCCTCCGTAGCACACAGTAGCCGGGCCACGAGCTCCTAATTCGGGCTCTGACGCTAATTTACCCGATGACCCTGAGCATCCTACTGAGTCCCTCCGTGAGGCTTCCCAGAGGCAAAGCAACAGCTAAACAAAGCTACAAAGCCCCAAGAGGCTGGGGAAAATCCTCATGTGCAGCAGGCTTGGGGATCCAAAGCCAAAAAAAAATGCCATTTAAGGCTTGGAACTATTATTTCCACCACCCTGCTCAGAAAAAAAAGGCTGAAGGTCCCACCACCATGCCCCTGCCCACCTCCCAAAAAGCTTTCCTGCAGGGCAACGGCTACAAATTTTTCTACATTTTTTCCCCCTACTCTTTTTTTTTCTTTTTTTTTTTTTTTTTTCAGTACAAAGGAACTGTTTATTTAGAAAGATCAAGGAACCAAAAACATAGGCAAATTGCTCCTCTCCTGGTAAGGCAGCAAAGCATGCCCGGCCTCGCTTGCGCGTTCGCTGTGCACGCAGCAAGCCGGACGCTGCCTCCCTCCCCGCAGCCGCTTTCAGACTCATCCCACCGCTCCATCCAAGAGCCATCAGCTCTTTCAAACAATGACCAATTTGTTCCCTGGGGTGGCATTTCCTTATGATTCATCCCTGCTTTGCCGCAGGCACGAGGGCTGGGATGCTAATACCAGAAGGATACGCTCACGTGCTGGCTCGAGCACCGCAGCGAGAGTTTCCACGAACGTCAGGATTTATTTTCCTCCCCCCTGCTTTCCAAGTGATGCTCAGCTGGGGAAGTTTTTCCTGCTTTCTCATAGAGAACCCACTTAAAACCCCCAGGTTTTGCAGAGAGTCACTGTTGTAACAGCCTCTCAGAGTGGAAATTGCATAAAACAGCAGTTGGGTGGGAAAAAAAATTTTAAAAAAATTCATTTCAGCACGGCAGAAGTGTCTTCCTTGAACAACAGGATGTCTTCTGTAAACACAAGGCTACCACAGCTGTTGGAGATATAAAGTGCTGCATTAAAAGGTTTCATTTTATCATTGCTGAAACGGAGTGAAAGAGCTGAAGGGATCGGTTTAGCCTTTCCTCTCCCCCTCACGCTGCCAAAAACCCACCGAGAAGGGGGAAGCATTTCTACTTTAATGAAAGTTCATTTTCCAAAGGGCAAGTATGCCTCTAAAAAGGTTGCAGGCACTTCCCCCTCCTCGCCCTGCACACAGACGGAGCCGCCAAGTCATAATTTTAACAGCAAATCTTTTTATTTGCCTTTTTTTTTTTTGGTCTTAAATCCCAAGCACTTGGGATTTATGCAGCGTATGGGAATGAGCTCTCACGACGGCAGCGAGTTCTCACACGCGAAGTTTGTGGGAATCAAGCTTTCCTCTGCGAAGGAGCGGTCCAGTGACCGGCGCACAGGCAAAGAGAGCAAGACGAAATATTTTCAGGCCCCTAATTATTCGGTATCTAATCGTGTTTGACCGGCGGGGGGGGTTTGGCCACATCGCACGCATCCAGCCACCCGCGCAGCTCCGATAGCATCTGCTGCCTGCAACCTCCCACTTCATCTGCGGCGTCCGCAGCCTGTTGGTACAGCGCAACGACAGGATTTGGAACAATAAATTATCCTTCAGAAGTGCCTTATCATGGAGACACATTCATCTCCATGAGCTGGACCCACACCAGCTCCGCTGGCTGGAAGGTTCAAGCGTGGGCATGCGCATTCACTATTTTTTTTTTTTTTCTGACCATACAGTTTTGGGGTTGCAATGCCAGACGTTACGCTGGCTGAAAGTCTAGTCCTGCAAAGCATTCTGAGTTGGCAAAGTTTTGCTACTGATTTATGTGGCGCAACAGCTCCGGGCCTGGGATGCATCCATAACATTCGTTCCATCTGTCGTCAATGCAGATTCTGTTCGCCACCGCTCGTGTTGGCAGGATTGGATCCGAGATTTGCCACTCTCGGCGGAGGAAAGGAGACGAGAGGAGAGGAAGCAGAAGTCTCCCATGGGTGCCAATGGCTTCACAGGAGGCCTCAAGTTCTTCAGATGCCTCTAAGCACTGTTGCCGGAGCGATAATCTTGGGCAGCCCATTTAGGAGAGCAAAGGAATGAATGGTCACACTGATTTTTCAATATGATTTCAGAAGTGATGTTCACCAACGGCCTCATTTCAGGCCTGCGCACACCTAAATAAAGGATAAAGGTCCAGAAAACCACCTAGTCCTCTTGCTCTCCTACCCTTCTTATTCCTTCCAGGCAAATCTTCTCCGTGATCAATCCCCACCAAACACCGGCTCCTCTCAGAGCAGTTAAAACGCCCGCTCGTCTGTGAGTTATCTTCCAAGACTACGAGCAACTCGGTCCAAGAAGCAAAAGGGAGCGTTTATCTTGGGCACAACAAAAAAAATGTCCAATCTGCCCCGGAGATCTCTGGCATGCCCGGGGCTCCGTCCGCAAAGCGAGCGCCGTGTTGGGATTCACACCAAGCATTAAGAGGCCTCTTCTGCAGATAAAGATAGCTGAAGCATGAGCCAGGCTGCAAGCCAAGATGCTCTTCCCTCCTCTCTCACCCCACCCCCTCCTGAAATTTGGGAGGGCTGGGGATGGTCCCCCCCCAACCCCTGC
>NW_009703012.1:77228-79901 GCF_000703405.1 Apaloderma vittatum | reverse complement strand
GCGCTCGGGGTGGGGCGGTCCTGCGCCGCCGAAACGCTGATGATGCGATTCACCTCCAAATATTACCTTCTGGTTCCTCGCCGTTCCAACGCCTCCAACATCTACAAAAAGCTGGAATTTCCTGCCAGCTCAGTGGTGCAATTTCAAATGCTTTTTCGGTTTTTCGACTGCGCTCTTTAATCTCAAGCCAGCTGGGCCCGTGCGTTAGCGTGAAGGCTGAAAGCTTCAGAGCTTTGGGCAGTCGGTTTTCCAAAGATCTCACCTGTGGGTGGAATGGTTTGCTGCAGCTCTGCGTTAAATTAAAAAAAAAATAAAATGCACAGGCAAAAAAAATCCCACGTGTCCGAGCTGCTGTGTTGCTGGGAAGCTGCAGGTCAGCTCCGTGGTCCGATTGCCCTTCCAGGAAGGGAGAAAACTGCAGATTTAGCTCCTTGTGCCAAGAAGGGCAAGGAGCGATTTGGAAGAGAGAGCTGCAGGGGCTGGCAGGCACGGCACGGTGCCATGAAGGTCCTTCCCCAGCCCCTCTATCGGGGAAGGATGGAAATGGAATTAACCTGCCTCGCACAGGCACCGAGAGGATAACACACTCTTCTCAATGCTTGTCCCATTAAACAGATGGATTTTATTCCCCTATTTCCTGCAAGAGCTATGAGAAAGGATCCCGTCGCAGGCTCTCCTGTGGTGTTTGCAGCCCTTGGCATCACGGCAGGGATGAGGCCAGGGTCACTGTCCGCAGCAGAATTAGCAGAACCTAATTTAGATGAAGGCTTGGACAAGCTGTTTCACAGCTCTAGCCTACAGGGACCAGATCATCAGCCAATGCAAGGTAACCTCATTGCTCACAAGTTGATAAATTGGTACCAGTTCCAGACAGAGACAACTAGAACCAACCTGTGCACCTGCTGGAGCTGCAACAGGAGTATTTGAGAATTTTACCTTACGACAATAAGCCAAAAAAGGTATGTGGCAGAGAAGAAAGAGAGGTCTGAAAAAATCCTGTTACCCTGCTCACTCTGCCATTTCAGAAAAAAAAAAATCTGTTTCTACAAAGCGATCTGACAAGAGCTACAGCAAAATGGATGAGGAGCGCAATACGTAAAAGGCAAAACCATCACCGAAAATAAATGCAATTATTCGGGTTTGCTTAGAGAAGCAACAAAGTTTCCGACATGTTTGTTATTCAGTCTGTCATTAGAGCTGAAAGATGCCTCAATAATGTTGAAGTTACATTTTTAACATCCACTCTCCTCCAAGCAGTTTGCATATTTTCCACTACGTTAGCTGATCAAGCCATTAGTTACAGTTACTTAAAAATAAATGAGCTCTACATTTTCCTTCCTCCACACTCCCCATTGTGGAGCTCAGCAGCAGGGGAGGGGGGACAGGGAAAAAGAAGCATTTTGTTGGCAAATGAAACAACCCAACAATACTGTTAAATGCTCAGGTCTGACTATGGAAGGCGAACATAATATGAAGAAAAAAGCAGAAGCATCTTCTGATCAAGCAAGGAACTGATAAGGTCCTAAACAGCAGCAAAAACATGCAAAATGAAAACCATATTTGTTCGGAGGTTGATGGCATCTGACTAAATCCTGCAAGAACAGAGGCAGGGGGGAATTTCGTTGAGTGTGCTGATATGCATTTACTTGCCAAAATGAGTTTTAACTAGAGCTATTCTTTTTGCTCTTTACCCTAATCCTCCCTGCTCCCCATAAAAAAAATACCATCAAGTCAGTCAATTTTCATGAGAAGGTTTCTGTTCTTACCCATTACAGAAAAGCGCGTAATATTCATTCTGCTATCCTCTCTTTCCCAAAATTCAGCCATAAAATAACCCCAAAGCAAAACAGACACTTTGTGTTTTGACTGTTGAAAAACAGAACCTGAAAGTAATTCTGCTTTATTAATGAAGCTTAAAAAAAAAAATCTGAAAACTATGAAGATTTTTTTTTTCCATGCAGAAAATAAAGGCAGTACATTTTCCCAGCTATCTGTGAACTGCAGGAAAAGAATCCAGACCAAAAATCTAACTAATGAACTTTCAGGGTAGAGAAAAATCTGAGTATGCCAGAAAAAAAAAAATAAAAGTCACACTGCACTAATAGGTCATTGGGCAATTCTAATTCAACCCAGGCTTGATTGCGGGATATAGATTTATCCAATATATTGACTACTGTGTTATAAGAAGAGGAGCCTTTCTGCCCAGCACAGAGCAGATCTCCAACAGCTGCTCTCTCCATAGGGCAATATCCCACTGAGACCCAGTCAGCTCCCTTGTGTTGCTCCCAACATTGGCTTTATCAAATAAATAAAACCCCCAAACCTTTGCTGCAATATATAATCTTATTGCTGGCCTCCTAAAATCCTTATATAATTATATAATAATCTGTGGCCAATGGACTAAACCATCTTTGCACCCATCCTGCACAAAAAGTCACCTCTCTCCAGGTGCTGTCCTTGGTTCAGACTGTACCACCAACACCCGAGGAGCATCCCCAGTTCCCCGGTCCTGTCACACCAGTGGGGCTTCCAGAGCTCACAGCCAGCAGTCAACCACAAGCTCCTTCATCAACAAATCACTTCCCCATCAGACTTAACTATTCATATGAAGAAATTAGCACGAATGAAAAACCCAGTCATAGTTGCTAGGAAAACCCCAACCCTGTAGACCAG
>NW_009703012.1:76787-77197 GCF_000703405.1 Apaloderma vittatum | reverse complement strand
AGACTATGGCTTGGAAGTCACTGGATTACAGGTCTCTCCCTGCCTTTGTGCTGCTGCCACATCACTCAACACCTGGGGCTTTCCAACTAGGTGCTTGCCAGTGGAAGATGACGCGACTTCCAACATGAATCTGGAGGACCAGACCCTAATGGCGCTATGCTGCAGACCATTTTTACAATGTTTGAGGGTGCTTAGAAATCTTTTCAAAAGGCCCTTCCTTGTAGGGGGAGCCCTTGCTCTTTTTCAGAGTATTCCCCCTCCTAAAGTCTGTTCTGCTCAACTGCATTCTGGTGCTGCCACTTGCTTTCCCAGCAATACCATCTGGGTTTCCACAGGTCTTGCCCCTCTTCTCTGCCCTGGTGAGGCCACATCTGGAATCTTGTGTCCAGTTCTGGGGCCCTCCGCTCCAG
>NW_009703012.1:63200-76427 GCF_000703405.1 Apaloderma vittatum | reverse complement strand
CTGCTCTGGGTGATCCTGCTCTGGCAGGGGGATGGACTAGATAATCTTCTGAGGTCCCTTCCAACCCCTAGCTTTCTGTGATTCTGTGATTCCTCTAGCTCAGAAGACTCCCAACACCTGCACATCGGGGACTCTTCTTTCAGCTGCATCCCAGCTCCAACTCAGTCACCGAGCTTTTGGGATTCTACAGACATGCTGTCCAACCCCTGGAAATAGCAGGCAGCCCAAAGTGCCATGCTGGGTCCTAACCAGTTGTCCCAATCCCAAAGGGGCAGTTTTGGGGGTCAGCCTGGCTTCGGCAGCTTGCGCAAATCCCACGCATGCATCCTTCATCTTAACCGCACCCTTGATGCTGGGGTGTGAGAATGCTCAATCCCCTCCAGCTACAGGGGAATTCCCAAGCAGATGGTTAAACTGGATTTCCAGCTTCTCTGTAGTAGCAGAATGGGGGTAACTCATCAGGGTGGAGGTATGGAGCCGGCTTATGTTGCCCAGTGCTTTGTGCTCTGAGCAAGTCACAGGTCTATCGGTCACCAGAGTTTCATTAGCTACAGATGAGGTCATCCCTTGGCATCTGCAGAGCACCTTGAGACCTTTGCACAAGTCTGCTAATTATGCAGAAATACAATACAAATAATGAAGCCCGTTATGGAAACGCAGTGCGTTTTGGCACAGGCACCTTCTAGAAAACTGGAGATTTGAACTTTGCTAAAATTCCTGGGGAAGTGGGGACTGAATTCTCTTAGACCTGTCTGCAGGCAGAAGCTCCTGTGCTTCTGGAGTTCAACAGCTCCTACCATGCAGGAGCAGCTGGTAGCAAGTTCAATGCTATGGGCTTAAAACAAAGGCCTGTAAGTCATTAAAGTCCAAAGAAATAAAGTCGCTCAATTTTTTTGCTGTCACTCAGAGCCTGCTGCGGTGTTGACTCTGAAGGGCGCGAGAAAGAAAGACGAACAGAAAGTATGTGAACGGAGAGAATAAGACATCAAGGGGAGACGGCAGCAGTGGACATGGCCCAGTCCTTGCTGCTGGGAGTGAAATGAAGGTCAAGGATTTGGGAATGTTTCCTAGACTAGCGGTGCCAGCTAGGGCAAAAAGATTCAGGAACCCTCTGTCCTCCTGCCCCAGCCCTGGAAATCCTCTCCTCGTATGCAGATGTCTGGCAGCTGCTCCTTTCCCATGGTGGGAGGGAGGGTAAGAGAAAAAAAATAAAAACAAAAGGTACTCAAAACATACATTGCCAACAAGTCGCTCTGTTTCAGCTCAGACCTTTCTGCTGGAGCACAACAACCCATTTATGAATGCCTCTCCTCCCTAGGCTGGTTGCATTTGCACAGCTTTAGTAACTTCATGTAGTAAGACCCCGGGACAGAGAATCAGAAGACTTGTCTTGCTATTGATTATGCCATCAACCTCAATATGCAGACCTAGACCAAACCTTTCCTTCCTTTTCCCCCGCTTCCATCCCTAAACCCATATGAGGAGATTAGATTTATCCCTCTGAGACCACTGGGGTGGATGGGAAGAAGAGAAGGCGAAGCACTCCTGCGCACTCCATCCTTTGTTTTGGCAGCAGCTCCATTCCCATGGCTCTGTTCCTGCACCTCAAGGCAACAATCCTCGTTACCGTTTCAGGAGCACCCATCACTGGAACCAGCCATGCTCTTCCAACACTCCACTACCTTTTTGTAGGGACATCTGGAAAGACTATGGAAATATGTTCTCTTGAGCCCCCAGGGCTTTTTGCCTCTATTCTCAGCACAAAATCCTGGCTCAGAAAGCTATTCTCACAGTTTTTTTCCACGTTCAGTGTGTAGAAGGGTAGAAATACACAGTACAGAGAGCAGGGATGTCTACAAGAATCCTCAAGGCTGTTTGGTTGAAAGGCTGGGGGGCTTCCTGCCTCCCCCAGCCTGATCTGACCAGGCCCATCAAGCTTAAACACCAAAACAAACCTTGCAGCCCACGCTGAGTTAAACCACTGACATCTTCAAAAATGGTCCAATCCTCAAATCTCTGGGGAGGTCTGCATTGCAGGGGGATTAAACACCCACACGCCTCTGTGAACCTAGCGACTACTGCTTCTCCTTAGACTTAGTCCTGCTCTGAAGCCACAAACAAGGACAGATCTTTGCAGGCAGTCCACCACTAGACCTCGGCCCAAGATCTTAAGCCGGGGTCAACGTGTTATACTGATTGATATCAGTGGAGCTTTACAGATTTATTCTAGCTGAGAATCTGGCCGCTTCTGACTTAAATAGTTTTCTGAAATGTATCCAACAGGAAATCCTAAATCAAGAACACTCTGCATTTTGAGAAGATTCCTCTCTCTCAGATCCAAACCCAATGAAAAGTTTTGCAACTTTTTCCATTTTAGGAATAAGAGGCTTTCTTCTCATATCTTTGTCTCCTCCCAAACAAATAATCAAGTACACAGGAGCCCAAAATGTTTCTTCCCCCCTCTGTTCACTTTATTCCACGAGCTGACACTGAAGCCAGCATGTTTCAAGCTGGCCAGCTGTGTTCTGACCAGCTGACATTGGAGGCCACAGCTGGGACGGCCAAGCAGGCAACATTCCAGCTGCAAGCAAATGAGGCAACACCTTCGGAGAAGGGATCGAACTTGGGGAAATGGCCACAGTTCAA
Organism: Apaloderma vittatum; assembly: GCF_000703405.1. NCBI lineage: Eukaryota > Metazoa > Chordata > Aves > Trogoniformes > Trogonidae > Apaloderma > Apaloderma vittatum. Next base: position 73,781 of record NW_009703012.1, on the reverse strand, counting down.
TTCAGAGCTTCCCTGCTGCTTTTCCTGGCAAAGGCCAGATTCTCAGCAGCAGCTAACGGGTTGCGCTGCTTTGGCTTCCCGGCTCTGTGCCAATTTTCGCCAACTGAGAACAAGGCAAAGCCTGGCTCATGTTTGGGCTTTGCTCTGCTGTCTCCCTGTTATCATCCTTCATCTAGAAATAGCTGCATTATAGGAGAGAGAGAAGGAATAACAACCCAAATTCGTCTGGTCTAGAAATGGTTTCCTGGAACTTAAGTCTTTTTTTTTCTTTTCTTTTTTTTTTTTTTTCCTGAAAAGAGATAAAGTTGTTCATTGTTTGTCTTGGCTGCCTATAAAATCATGCTGCTGAGAGCAGTCTTTGATCACAGGGCTATTGGGAGGCTGACCCTTGACAGCCAATCCACTCCCTGCTCTTTCAGTTTCACCACCCCAGGCCTGACTTCCTTTTTCATAAAAAGCCATTTAAAAAAAAAAATAATTATACATATATTATCCAACAGCCCCTGCAGCAGTTCAGGGATCCTGATCTAGTCAGCTTACAGACAAGTTCAAAACTGGGGGATTCCCTTCCTCAAGGGTCTCTGTGCTGTTGATGGGGAAAGATCTCCGATGTCCTACCACGGGTGGCAGCAATTCCATCCAAGCCTGCGGCGTGACAAGCGTGCATCAGGGTGCATCTAGCAAACGTGGGACAAATCACAGCCCTGTAAAATGCTGCCAAGAAGTCTTAAGTTTATTTCCCGTCCTCTTTCTCCACTGAAAAGTTTGCGGGCATTCGTGTGAGATTTCTGTGTTCCTGGGACGTGGCCCGAGCGCCCAGCTCGAGCTGGTTTGCCGCGCATCCAGAACATTTTTACAGCATGTGTTGCCCAACCGCGGAGGCTACAGGCACAAAGCACATTTTCTTCTGACACCTAGCAGGGAGTTTTTCTACATAAGTCAATCCGTGTGACGTGACTCATTGCTCCCACGCTTCGTGGAAGGAGCAGGCGTCGTTTATTCTAGCATACCCCGGCAAGGACAACCGCATTCCCAAAGAGCTGGGATTTACAAAGCTTGCGCAACCCATCCGAAGCACGAGCACCGCCAGGCTGATGCTTCCCAGCAACTCCCCCCAGAAGGTGACAGCTCAAGCCCTTTCTTCCTCCCTAACACAATGACACGAAAAACCAACGCAGCTGACCTGTGAGACATGAGGTAGAGCAAGCAGGGATTTTAAAGATATAAGAGCCACACATCTCTTGAATATCTTTTTATCTACCAGCCTGAACAAGTGAGATTTGAAAGCTGGGGTGGTACAAATGCCACTAGCTGGATTTATTAGCCACCTCCTTCACCAGGAGGCTTGGATGACCCGATATATATATCAGAAGATATCCACAGAACTTAAATTTTACCCTTATCATCTCCTACTTCTGATCTGGGAGTCTTTGCTCCTGAATTCCTACATCACGTTTGAGCCGTTAACATCTCCAGTCCAAAATCAGTGCCACCCACATAGGCAGCAGCACAGTTACACTGGCTTAAAAAAATAAAATAAAAAGTCCCCCACTGGTGCAGAAATACATGACTGTCAAGCTACCATTTAGACTAGAGTCAGAAACGAGGTATGTTCATCTTGTGCTCAGTTTTATCTGATACATTAGCTATGAAAATTATCAGGCAAGCCAAATGCTCAGACTAACATCTTGCTGTTGCGTCTGGCCACATAGTTTAAAGTCAAGTTCCAGTTAGCCATGGTCTGAACAGATGCAACAGTCAAAAAACAGCTCATTATTCCCAATTTCCAAATAACAATACTAAGGCAGAGAGGGGAAATATGTGACTGGTCTATAGTTTCTCAGAAAACTTGTGGCAAAGCCAGGAAGAGAATCTGGTGCGTTCCATAAGCCAGTTCAGCTCCAGCCACAAAGCTTTCCCTTCCACTCCAGATCACCTACAAAACCTGCAAATACGTACTTAGGTCTCCCAGTTGGTTAGGATGAAGCTATCTTTGGGGAGTACAGGACAGCATGGTTAAAATCATGAGGCGCATTCAGCTCTGCTCCTGTTGGAGCATCCTGGCCACAGAAACACATCGGCTGGGACCTGCACGCTTACGAATCCAGCGCCAGTGGTCACCGCCACATACACCAAAACTCTTCCCAACCCTTCTAAGAAAAGTGTAAAAGCCACAAGATCTGCAAGGTACCACAGCAGAGCTCAAAAAAGTATTACGAGTGCCCTAAGGTGGATGTGTGTTACACTGAAATACCCAGAATCACAAAATACAAGTGCAAATCAACCCCTTCCCCACTCTCCTTCCCACTCCAGTATTTTTTCCTTTGGGCTATTCCCCCAAACCCCAATGTTTCAGAAGATCCAATGCTAGCTACAGGGCAAATGTGAATCATCTGGGTGTCACAGCCCCATCGTTGCCTTTTGGAAATCAAAATAAGGGCTTGCAATCCTGACTATCTTGACACTCTTCAAGTTGGGTGCGCAATTCCCATAAAGAGAGACACACCCAAAATTCGACAAAACGAAGACACATGAAGGATCTGGCTGTGGGGACACTGTGTCTGGGATTCTCACAAACACATCTTTTTCTTGTTAGGCCCTTACCAGCATATGCAATGACGAGGGGGGTAAAAAACCCTAAATAACGTTTCACAAAGTTATTCCAGGAGGACATTGCCGTGACAAAGCACCCTTGTGCCGCTCTACTCGCCTGCAATGTCATCAGCAAAGTCCCCCCAGACGACCGTGAGGTCAGATTTATAACAAACTGAGCTCTGACCCACTAGTTCCCTTTGGTTCATACCCGGAGTCAGAGGAGATGGCAGGAGAACATCTGCTTTTCCTATGGGCTCTGCAGCTCCAGAGGGTGTGCAGGCTGCTGAGAGAGCTGGAGGGGTTGCTTCAGGTCCGTGGCATGGAGAGCTGGACCCACAAAAGGGGTTGACTAGGAGACCTCATAGCTCCAAGGACTGAACGTCAGCTCCTAAAATAACAAACGTCCAAGCGAGGCACAGAAGCTAACACACTGAGCTAGAAACTGCCCAAAATAGCCAAAAGGAAACTCAGAAATAAATATTCACTTAACCCACACTATCCTCCAGAAATTCACACACGAATTGCTCATGTCCTGAGAGACCAGGGCTTCGAGCTCCCTTCACAACTTCTGGAAACTATTAGTTCTGTTGTATCCATAGCAAGAATTACTCATGAGGGCTCTGTTGGTCAGATATTTTGGCACCAGTTGGCTCCTCTTTATCGAAAAGAGAGTGGCTATGTTCAAAGTTGCTAGAAAAGCTAACCTTGCCCCTCCATTGCAAACTTTGAAGATCAAGGCCATGGACATCAGCTGGGACAGCCTGGCAGAGGGCTGAGGGATTCCTGAGCTGTGTTAAGCTTAGCAGTTCCTCTGCCATCAGTTGGCTGAGGAAACCCAACAGCAACAAGGATGCTCAATCACGGGCAGAAACTGCGCAAGTCAAAGAAATGTCCTTTGAAGGTCTGGGCCTGGAGTCCATCTTCGCTATCCAACAGCTGGGTTTAAGCATCTTCCCGCTACAAGAACTTGGCATCAGTTTTGCAAGACCTCCTTCATTCCTTCTCCCCAGCTAAACAGCATGGGTTCATTGCAGTTTTGATTATAAGGTCTCCTTCAGCTCCCTCTCGGACAGCCAGGTTCAGAGGACGCCCTTCAAAAGACATTTTCAGGATTCACATAATTTTTTAGGAGTTGCTTTGCGAAAGCCAACCAGCAACGTAGACCTGACAGATGCCACAGTACATGCCATGAACTGTAGGACGAACATCCTGGGCTTCTGGGCAACCACTCTTGTTTCCAGGTAGTCACAAGCATAGACAAGGGAGCTCTGTTATTTCAAGGCAGCTGAACACTTGCACTCGGCCAGGAATCCAATGATTTGGGTCCTGCTTTTTGGCTCTACCACGGAGCTGCCAGATGTCCGTAAGGAAATTCACTACTCGGTTTCCTCATCTGGAAAACGGGGGCACTGATCTCAAAATCCTTAAGGAAAGCATGCCACAAGCAGATCAAGAAATAGATAGTACCAAATCAGCGTTTTGCGATGCTACATAGTTATGACACAAAACAGCAGGATGTCAATGCAATTCTAAAGTGACGGAAAATACATTGACAGAAGCCTTTTAAAGTGTAACCAAGAAGAAAAAAGATGGAAAGACCAACCAGTTTCACATGAGGGAAAAGCCGGAAAACGCTCCCTCCTCCGTGCCCTCCCTTCTAAGCAAAACAAAAACATAAGTGAACTACAAGAGGGACCTGTTGTTTCAAATCTGAATGGAAAAATCAGACAACTCTCCCATGGCACTCACGGACCAGAGGTCAAGAACGAGGGGTGCAGCAGAAAGGGGAGATGCAAGATAAGCTGCTTAGATTCACATCTCCCCATTTCCTCCGCTTCGTAAGAACTGGGTCACTTTATAAACTTATGCAAATGTGTTTACTTTACATTTTATTTTAGTCTTAGCCATGCAGTTGTCAGCCTGTATCAACATGTCAGTCTGTTTGTGCAAACAATCATTCCTTCATGGACAGATTTCAGTAAAAACAGACAAAATGTTATGACATGCAAAAAAACTTCCTAAACATGACAATAAAAGAAAAGCCACTAGGAGAGGATATGTTTTCCCTAGCAATTACACAGCTCAAACCAAAAGAAATCACTCAGTACATTTTTTTCCCCCCTCCTCGAGGATAGTACAGTATTGGATCGCATTGTGTCATATGCTTTTATGAAGTGCCACAATGGGGGTGGAGGGAGGACTTGCAGGGTGGGTGTGAGGAAAGGAAGAGGAGCCCATCAGCGCTCCAAGCCACCCATCACCATGAGCCTCTCCATCTCTTCCCCATATAATGCCCACAGGTGCTGGAGAGAAGTGGAATCGACCCCCCCGCCCCCAGTCACGAGCAGCAGGCACCAAGTTTGGAGAAACGTCAGCCCTGTGGTAGCACCTTCAGTCCCTCGCAGAAGGTGCAAGGAATGGGCGAGTGAGGACATGAGAAGGATGAAGGCAGTTTGATGGTGGGAAGGTGGCTGCCGGAGCAAGGGACAGGCTTGGACTGATACACCAACATTATGTTTGTCTTGGTGACAAACGTAACATCATTGGGCAGGGTCTCCAGCAGCACTCTGATGGGTCACAGGGATGAATCTCAGACCTGAACCCCAAAGTCTCACAGGTTTTGCAGCAGCAATGGTGTGTGAGGAGCAGTCATGCAGCATCCTGCGCTGCTGGAGCTGAGATGTCCTCAGTCAGAGCTATCATGCCCCAGTCAGCGATTTTCATCCCTTCCTCCTACCTTTCCCACAATCATGATTTTATGAATCCTAGAAGCAATTACAACATTACAAAAATTCAGGACTAGCTCCTTAAACAGTTCACCCAGACGGGACCAAGTCTGAGGCCGAGCAGGGAATTGCATCTGTTCCTTCTGACTTTTCCTATTTGGAAGCACAAGTTTGGTTTGTGAGGGATATCTGCTCATATTTTCTACCAGGAAAAGAGAAGCAGCGGAGACTCATCCCCTGCTCAAGTACTGATACCGAACGGATCCTGAGCACTAGGGATCACACAGTGTAACAAGGATCAACAGCACTGGGCTGCAGCTGCAGCCAGCAGCTCACCTGGGCAAGTCAAAGTCCCTTTTTGTTTTTAGACCTTCTTGGCTTCTCCCACAAATGAGGTTTCGTGTCTTCCCTGTGAGGTTAAGCGCACTGCACTGTTGCAAGGCAAAATAATAAGCGATAATTTAGGAGAAAGAGACACTTCACTGCAAATTCCGTAGTGCTCGCTGCAAACCCCAACATGCCCAGAGCTGCCAGTCACTGAGACCCGCTACCAGAGTCACCAAGGAACCACCCAGGCACTTGGCACAAGCTCCGCTCTTGACGCAAGGTTCAGCTATGACTAAGGCGAGGGAACGCACATCCATAGATGCCTTCAGCTAGGAAACACTGATTGAGGCCTCTCCATTACCCTAGGAGCTCTCAAAAAAATCTTCCAGCAAATAATTAAAAACATTCTGAGCGTGAAGCACCCCCATGTGGGATGGAAAGCGGCGGCTCCCAGCTTACCTCCTCGCCGCAGAGCTCCCCCAGGCAGCTGGCACAGCTCGTATCGTCACTCGGGTGCGCCCAGCGTGGCTAAGGAGCCACGGCCGGGTCCTCGCCAGCGCCGGAGCCCACGCAGCCTTACCCCCAGCTGCAGCCCCAGCCTTGCTCCGCTTCCCCCCTGGCGCTGGGAGCCTGGTGCTCTATTCCTCCAGAGCCCACAGAGGGCATTGTGGGAAGGCAGTGGAGGATTCCCAAATAATTCACGTCTCGGCTAGCAACTGCGCCAGGTGGACAATTTGGGGGAGGTGCCTCGTTGGCGCTGCCATGGCCTTTGGGGGAGCACCCAAGGGCTAAGGTCCGCAAGGAAACGGACCCAAAGCACGATGAGAAAGAGGTTTTACCCCCTCCCCTGCCAAGCAGCCTGTGTCTTTGTTGCGAGGGTTTTCAGTTAATGTAATGAGGGTGGTAAGGGCACGAAGGCTAGCTTATACACAAGCTGCAATCTTGTTATTGTCAGCGGGCTGAAGCTGTCTGGGGTCAAGAATCACTAATTAATTACTAAATGAAATGTAGCTCAGGTCCTCCTGCTCTGCAGACGCAGCACGTGAGAGTGGGGATGGATCACTCGAGCTTACGGCAGTGTCCAGCCAAGCCGGCACCCGCAGACCATCCCCTCCTGCTCCTGGAGCCACAGCACCAGCACAAATAATCTGGCACCTTCATTCTCCAGGGCAGACCTGAACACTCAATACACCTGTAGTGACCAGTCCTGCAAGGGAGGTTGCCAGGGAGCTCCCCTGAATACAAGGATTCAACGTTTTCTTATTGCTGGAGAGCTACACGGCAAACTTTGTGGATGTACTGTGCTCAGCCGGCAGTCTTCCGTGGTTCTCAGAGTACAGGAAGCGCATTTTCAAGCTTTTTTCTAGTGTCCCAAAGCATCTTCCGACACTACAGAGGAGAAAGCAACTTCTAGGGGGTGGCAGCCTTCATACCTACCCACCTTCTTCAGGACTACCTGATCTTGGGTGGTAGGAAGAGATGAACTTTGGCACGGGTAGAAGCCAGTCATGGTGTACTCCAGAAATGTACCCGTTTCCTGTCACAGATATCCACGTCACTTGGACTCAGATGAGATAAAAGTGGGGGTTCACCAAGGACTAGCTCATTGCCAAGGGCACCTGCTCGAAAATAAGCTGAACTGCTAGCTGCTCGTTTAATTCTCCATCTTATTGTTCGATACTTTCCTGAGCTTTCGTGATCAGACAAGGTGGGAACCAGTACCTGATCATACTGCACCCAGGAGGGAATTAAAGAGTGAGTGTATGAAGAGTTCGGCAAACCACAGCGAAATCTGCCTCGTTCATGCTGCCCAGGCTGGTACAGCAGAGCCCAGAGGGGAAGCAACAGCACTGTGCTTTTTAAAGACCAAACCCAACATATGGCTCATGTGTTTGGGTCCAAGAGCTGGCTGAAATTTCCAGCAGCCCACAGTCTCGGGGTTTGCCTCTGCAGTGTCCCCGTAGCTGCTTTTAAGACCTGGCCCATCTTCAAAACGAACTGCTACTGGTAGCTGTGCTCCCAACCTATTAGAAGGAGAGGGTCTTGGCTTTTGCCCAGGATTGCTGAGAACTTCTTATCACAAGAATCTAAATTAGAAAACTAGGACAAGACTTCAAAGTTATTGATGAAAGGAAACCAGTGACCTAATGTCATTTGAGTAGTCAGGCTATGCATTTCCATGGTAAGAATATTTCTTTTGTATATTTTGGAAGAAAATTTGTTCTTTTTCTAAATAAAGTTCTCAGAAGAATAGTAACACTTCACTTCTCAAAAACAGTCTCATCTCTTCAGCATAATTTAAAACCTCCAGCGAAGTTTTGCAGAGTTTCACATCAGGCTGGAGTTAGCAGCTACCGAAATCAATGGAAGGGTCTTCCTGGAGCAGCTGGAACAAGGAGCTCTGGCAACACCATATTTTCCATTTCCCACTGAGGCATGGAAAAGCAGCTTTAATTCTCTTGATTCATCTTCCTGCCTCATTCTGTGTCCACTGGGTTTACTGTACCCCCAAGACACAAGAGAGGCAAGATGTGGACCAAGCCAATCTCGTTTTCATTAGCATTGAATTTCCTGTCCCCTTGCCTGCACTGTTACACACCTTCCCAGCCTTTGAAAGCTTTGCCTGCTCCCTGAGAGGATAAATAAGCTTTGTAGCTTGACCTTCACTCATCAAACACAGGTTTTGGCAGACTTCTGAGGGCACAAGCGGAGCAAACTGCACAGCAGATTACTTTTCCACACGGAGTGGTGCTGATGCCAGGCAGGAATACCTCTGCTCGGTGAGAGGGAGGGAACGCTCATTTAAGACAGAAACCACTCTAAGACACCAACACTGAACCTGCACCAAAGCTTGGGGTGAGGGTGGAGTTGTCGCTGTGGTCACCGAGGCCCCTGAGTATTATTTTGGTTTCTGCGAGTATTGCCGGCAGCAAAGTGTTTGTGGCGCACGACTCGCTTGGGATGGGAGCACGACGAGCCCGTGGGTCTTGACCGCAGACATAACCTACAGAATGCACATTGGTAGCTGGTACTGACCCACTTTCTGCTCTTTTAGGAAACACATCCTTAGATGCATTTCTATCCCAGCTCTCCCACAGAAGGTCTCAAAGTGTGCTGCTCTAAAGGTAGCGATGCCTTGGATTCAGGCATGAGTAAGTTATTTTTTTCTCCTCTTTACAGGTCCTTTCACAAACCACCCAGCTCTAACCGACCACCAGAGCAGAGGCTGCAATTAGCCATTAGTCGCCACAATGTCAGACTTGCCTCCTTGACTAAATGGAGACATTGAGCTTTTCCGAGCTGCCTTAGGCGATGTAATTCTCATCCCTTTGGAATAGAGAGCAGCTCCCTGTCTCCGGGTTACAACTGAAACTGTTGTTTCACCTGAAGGAAGTCGAGGACACTTAAGCCTAACAGATATATCGTAAGGGCACTGCACTCACTGTCTGCTACGCTAAACACACAACAGGAGCATCCTCTCAGAATGACCCTGCCAAGTATTTTAAAAGCAGAGTGCACAATAAAAACTTACTGAGCCTTAGAAGTGTTGGGAGAAGGATGCAGCAGTTTCCGACCGGTTTCTGTTATACTCTAAGCTAGGTCTTGCGTTGCTCCTGCTCCACTCCTTTCTCTAAGTCTGCAGATTATTTAATATCTAAGGGGAAGGCTTCAACCTGGCTGAGAAAGTGCAGGAATTCAGAGTGACCTGGAGGGAATTACAAGAATGCTGCTTGCTGATCAGATTAAAGGGAGAAGTGGCGGGGCTCCCAAGGGTCTTCTTATTCAACCTTTGCTGCCTACAATACCGTGCTTTGTCTCTGATTTCTGCTCTTTAAATGATTCAGGTTACTGCACTGGAAACGTGGCTGCCTCGGGAGGTTTGTCTCCATCCCCTTTTCACCAGGATGGCAGGAACACTCGGCAGAAGTGAGACCAAGGGTGGATACTCAGGTGCCAGCCCCAGCAGTTATTTTTGCTTCCCATTGCCCATGATACCATCAAACCCCTGGTATGCCTTTTTGTAAAAGAGCACTAGCATTTTAAACCAGTCATTCATTCATTCAGTCATCCTCCTCAAGGCCAAAGCTTCCTTTACAAAGAAGGAAGATATCTCCAACTTTTTTTGCAAGCCTGCAAGATTTTTGAACTAGCAACCCAGGCTGGCTTCAAGGGCGTACGTTAGCAAGAGCAGGGATGCACAGCACTCTCCTCATTTGGGTATTTTCCCTCTTTCTCCAGAGCTAAAGCACCACCTGGTACCTCCACACTGCTGCCTGCTCCTCCAAAGGAGGAAGCGGTCCTTCTCAAGATCTACCACACAAAAGACCTCACCAAAAAGATGGAATGCAATTAGAAAGCCCAAGAGAAGCCTGATCAGTTACGTCCCTGCTGAATTAAGCCAGCTTAGCAGGGAGGTAGAAGAGCAGCGCCTCACCAGTCAAACAGAAACAGGAGGCAGGCAGCTGGCACAGCTGCCGTTCATATGCTAGCAGCGATGGGAATAGCTCAGAACGGCAGAGGTTGGCGAGATAGATAGTTACGTCTATCTCACAGTTTGGACAATTCCCTCTAGTGTTCTCACAGCTTCGAACTACAGGGTCTTTTCCTCCTAAGGATCTTTTTTTAACAGTAAGGGCCATTTAACAGGACCAAATACAGATGCCTAGCACTTCAAGCTTAACAGTAACTTCCATCAAGCAGGATTTCCATCGACAAGTCAATGGGACTTGCTCATTTCTCCAATGAAATACTTAGTTAAAAAGGTAACTATGTGGTTCTGCTTATTTTCCTACTCAAAAGCCAATTCTGGGATCCAAACATGCCCCAATTTAGGCAAATGCATCGAATTCTACCATATGTCACAACTGTCCATGGCTCACTGCTACTCCTAAGCATCCATCAAAGGTGGAAGCACGTTAAATCAAATCCATCT